>NW_028254237.1:1800000-1950005 GCF_964263255.1 Lissotriton vulgaris | reverse complement strand
GCTATGGCTCCCCGATGCTGAGAGTGAACAACTCGTGGCGTGTCGGTGACTCCACAGGTCTGAGCACTGAGCTGCGTCCGCGTCAAGAACATGTCACCAGTGACATCACGGCCCCGCAGGACAGCTCAGGGGGTTCGGCGCCGCTGCGGTCTGCGGTTAACCTGCTCACCACGTGGGACCACGGGAGTCATCTACCTCTGGTGCCCTTGGCATACTGTTCACACCAAAGTGGACAACCGACTTCCTCCTCTCACTCCATAAAATAGGTCCACAGCGGGAAAAACAAGCATTGGCATAGCCAACAGGTCTCGCCTTTGGGACCTTATAAGTATTTAGTTATGCAGCAGGGGTCCAAGGCGAGACCTATTGGCTATGCCAATGCTTGTTTGCCAGACGCGTGAGAGCTGAGGCCTGTCAGCTGTGTGCCCCCAGGAGGCAGTTACCAGGGGGCACAGCAGGCACTGCTTGGACATGGTGCCCCTGGCGGGCCACGGGGGGCTCCCACGAGGGCCCGGACAGCTGTCCGCTCACCGCGCTTCATCCACTCCCAGTGCCTGTCTCCCTCGTGTCCCTCTGACTCTCAGGCCCCCCTCGGCAGTCCTGTGGTGATACCATGGAAGACACGGCAGTGCCACGGCCAGGAGGCGGGCAGGGTCCATCCCTAGCGCCTGAGGCGCACTGCAGGGGCCTGCAGCTCCCGAGGCGCTCGAGCAGGGAGCGGTGACCGCACCCGAGTCACAGTACTCCCAGGGGTCAGCAGTGTGCCGAGGTCAACCCTCTGCGGTGCTCCTCAGCCCAGGGGAAGCAGTCACTGCTGCGCGCGCTGAGCAGGAAAACAGCACACCCCTCAATACACAGCACCTCGAACGGCCTGTAGGCAAAGCTGTATGGATCACATGTTTTGCCGATAAGGAGCTCGGCAAGGAAGAAGTTGCATTTTTTTCTTTCAAATGCGTGTAATTTATTTGAAGAAATATGCACATTATGCGAAATACACTTGCGCTGTCGTGTGTAAGAAAAAAGTGGGCCTCATTTATAAACACAGCTTTGCGCCGCCCATTACGTCACTGTTTGTGACGCTGCAGTGGTAAAAAACTACGCCACGTTGCGCCACATTAACAAAGTAACGCTTCTAAGCAGATGCGTCACTTTGTAAAGCCCTGCGCTACATTATACTTGAGCCAGGTATAATGTATGCAGGGGGGCGTTCCCCCGCAAAAAAGTGTTGTAGAAGTGGCGCAGTGAAATCTATGCGATTTCACTACGTCACTTTTAAGACGCCACTGTGTCAAAACCTTACGCCTGCCTCACACCAGGCGTAGATGGATGACGCAGGCGCCTTTAACATGGGATTTGCCCATGTGCAACGACCCATTGCGGAAGTAGCGTCAGTTTTGCAACACACTCAAGTAATGCATCCTTACTGCGCCTACATGTACATCTGAAATACTGGCCTGTCCGTAAATCCTTGCAACATGGAGCTCTGTACAGTAAATACAGCGCATCCATGGTGTTGCAAGGAGGGCGCACTGAAAAGTGTTGCATCGTTGTTTTCATGCAGTGATGCAAAACATTTCATAAATGTGGCCCTGTATGTGAAGTTTGCCATCACTTTGAAGAGTCAAACAAGACACATACATGCGATGTGATGCAACGCATTTTGTAAAGGAGGCCCTGCATGTGAGGTTTGCCATCACACGCAAGAGCCGAACAATACACGTACATGCGATGCAACGCATTTCATAAAGGATGCCCTGTATGTGAAGTTTTCCATCAAACTCAAGAGTCAAACAAGACACATACATGCGATGCAACACTTATTGGTAAATGAGGCCCTGCATCAATCAATCAATCACAGACATTTATAGAGCGCACTACTTACCCGGAGGGTCTCAAGGCGCTTGGGGGGGGCGGAATGCTGCTACTGCACAAATAGCCAGGTCTTGAGCTTCTTCCTGAAGGAGAGGTGGTCTTGGGTCAGGCACAGGTCGGTCGGGAGGGAGTTCCAGGTCTTGGCGGCCAGGTAGGAGAAGGACCTTCCTCCTGTTGTCGTTCTTCGGATGCGGGGGACGGCGGCGAGGGCGTTGCTGGCTGATCGGAGATGTCGTTTGGGAGCATAGAAGTTTGGGAGCATAGAAGTTGATGCGGTTGTTGAGGTAGCTCGGGCCTTGATCGTGTAGGGCTTTGTGTGCGTGGGTGAGGAGGCGGAAGGTGATTCTTTTGTTGACGGGGAGCCAATGCAGGTCTCTCAGATGTCCGGAGATGTGGCTGTGTCGTGGGATGTCGAGGATGAGTCTGGCTGAGGCGTTCTGGATCCGCTGGAGTCTCTTCTGGAGCTTGGCGGTGGTTCCGGCGTAGAGGGCGTTGCCGTAGTCCAGTCGGCTGGTGACAAGGGCCTGGGTGACCGTCTTCCTGGTCTCGGTGGGGATCCACCGGAAGATCTTCCGTAGCATGCGCAGGATGTTGAAGCATGACGAGGAGACGGCGTTGACTTGTCTGGTCATGGTGAGGGAGGAGTCCAAGATGAAGCCCAGGTTGCGTGCGTGGTCTGTCGGTTTGGGTGCGCTGCCCAGGGCGGGGGGCCACCAGGAGTCGTCCCAGGCGGAGGGCGAGGAACCCAGGATGAGGACTTCTGTCTTGTCTGAGTTCAGTTTCAGGCGGCTGGTCGTCATCCACTCGGCTACGTCTTTCATCCCTTCGTGAAGGTTGGCTCTGGCGGCGGCGGGGTCGTTGGTCAGGGAGAGGATCAGCTGGGTGTCGTCAGCGTAGGAGATGATGTTGAGGTTGTGTTGGCGTGCGATGGCCGCGAGGGGGCTCATGTAGACGTTGAAGAGGGTGGGGCTCAGTGAGGATCCTTGAGGTATCTGAAGTTTGCCATCACACGCAAGAGTCAAACAAGACACATACATGTCCTACAAGTCCTGTGTGCGACACGTGCTGCAGCAGCAATCATCCAACTTCACAGTTCCTGCATCCCCCCTTGCATGACATTTACATGAAAAAGTGTCAAGAGAATGTAACAAACATGACACACAAAGCATGAATCATAGGAATTGGTATTAACAAGAGATAATGCTCATGATGTAACTCACCTTTCACCCAGCCCTGTGTACACCCCGCAACAACATGATTTCTTTGTGTTTGGAAATAGTTGCCAGTATTGACCAACACAGTTGTAATAACGGACTGGCCCTAAGACCCGCGCTTAATATGGAAAAGAATAAGTGCCCATGCCCAAAGCTCTACTCAGACGTCAGCCAGTCAAATAAATGTATTATAAGACCAATGGTCTTTAAACAGCACAATTACACATATGATCACCTAACATTATTGCAATATTTAAAATTTCATAGAGAAAATCAATACAATTAAAAAATATATTATACGTTTTAGAAATACCACTTCATTACTCATTACAGTTGAAAATTATTACAAATTGTCTATGTGCATAGTTAAGGTTGAGTTCCCAAACTGGGCATTTTTTTACTGCATTACACCCATCATCGGATTAAAATATACATTTTAAAATTGATATGAAAATGTAACTCATTTAAAATTCCTCCGCTAAAATCATGCTAAGAACAATGGAGCATATTACCAAGCAATAGCGATAATTATCGCTATTGCTTGGTTAGCGTGAAAAAATTATCGCCGAGCTGCGGCGATTTTTATCGCAGATAAACCTTGGCATTACCAAGGTTTATTGCAAATGCGATAAAAATCGGCCGCAATGCATGAATATCGCTGAAAAGTCAGCGATATTCATGCATTAGCGAGCTAATGCTCTTAGCCATGTTATCCACCTCCCATTGGATAACATGGCTAAGAACTGCTCAGGGCAGGTGTTAGCTTTTGGAGATATTCGCGCTTAGCGCGAATATCTCCAAAAGTTGGTAATAGGAGATAGCGATGTTAGCAACTGTTTCCAGTCTCTAACATCTTGGCACGCCCACTTTGCATCTCATTAGTGATAAATATCACTGACATGCAAAGTGGGGCCCAAGATGGTCGCTATCTCCTACTAGCTGTCGCTAACTGGTGTTAGCGACAGCTAGGTAATAGGGAGATAATTTTACTTCCGCTTTCTTGGCTTTTAAAGCAAAAAAAGCGGAGATAAACCCCCTTGATAATATGCCCCAATATCATTTATAAATCCCTGTTTAAATCTATGCCACTTCATTTGTCTTTATAGATCCTGTTGTAAATTATCTAAATACATAATTCATCTTGTTCACCCAAGCAGAACCTTTTAACTGCAATCATAAACCTTCCAACAGCAATTGACATGTCCAGGTGGCGCATGTCAATAAGAAGTTCTACAGCCTGTGCTCGATACGTAACTCCATTTTTACAGAATAATGGGCATATGATAAGTTTCTGCATGGGCAACACTTGTAGGCAAATCACTTACATGAGAACATGACTGCATTTTGCACGCAGCTCACATGTACAGGTCTAACCAGGTTGGATCATTTCCATTTTTGTTACTCGTTTGTATAATAGGGGTTGCTTGACACCAATTCTTTTAAAAAAAAAAAATATATTTATTTTTATTTTTATTTTTATTTTTGAAACTGAACAAACAGCGCAATACAAGTTTGCATGAGAGCTCCACAAAAACATAGTCACAAATCAATACATATAATTTCCCACCAGCACCAGGTCAACTCTCCCTCTTTCTCCGGGATTCATGTTGACCAGTGTCCTCTACACATGTTACTCTACGGTCCTGCATATGAACATGGAGTCCGGGGACAATGGTGCCGGGGCCTCGCCAGGGATCGCGAGGGTACTGCTTCGTCGGGCCCCCGGGTTGGGGACCCTTGTGTTGTACATGTCACGGACTGTTGCGTTTCCCCCCTATGTCGAGTCCGAAATGTCGTCTCCAGGGGTTTCAGATTTTATGAAATTTCTTAGGGCACTCTCTACAGCGATATGTGGTCTGTTCGGCTATCATGTACATGTCCATAACCAGGGTCGGATTGGGATCATAATTTGGCCCGGGCACTGACGAAAAAGTGTCCCACATTCAAGGGGCGTGGGCCACAATTAAGGGGCGTGGCCCACATTCAAGTGGCGTGCCCTTTCATGAAACACCATTTGGTTACACACGTCAATGTCCTTGAATATTAGATGTAAATACATTAAGAATTTGGACAAGTATGTTAGTGCACTGTCCAGTGACCAGCTGAAAGAGGGCATCAAAGATCAGAAATTGGATTATAAATTCAAATCTGTCCCGAACAGTGGCCCAAAAATATGTTTGGCCCAGGGCCCCCAAAACCCTTAAGATGTTTGGCACAGAAATGAATTAAAGTGAGAGGATACTGTTCTTGTACAGGAGACACGGGGGTGTGGGGGAAAGGTGACAATGGCGCTGTCATATGGATACTTCATTACATATATTGCGTTAAGTTAGCATGAGTGTATTACATGTTTAAACAGCTGCTTTGCCTTCGGCTTCAGTTTTGCACACGACACGTACTTGTTGTTGTAGCTTTCACCCTAGAAGCGGTGAGGTGTTTTATTTGAGAATAATATGTTATTCCTATGCTATCAGCTTTGCCTCGTACACTTGGTACAACTGTCTGCACACTGAGAGCTGCACACTCTAAGATTAACCTAACACAAGGTTGCTGGGAAGTCTGATCCTCGCACCACATTAGACATTAGACATAACACATATAATGTTGATGCCAACATTTTGGGCTCTACGCGGGTTTAAGATAGAGTTACACGGAATGAACGTAGACACTTGGTGCTGCGCATGGAGAGAGCTGGTAGCTGTTGATGTGAACTGCTCCTACTGACATTGAGAGGTATGGGGCCGCCCTGCTAAAGCCCGAATGAGACCTTCTTAGATATAAAATAATATACTAGATAGGGTGCGCGAAATATAGGTGATATCGATTCTATAGGTTTTGCATTATAACATGCTAGCACCTTTTGCTTACTATGGATTAGTGACTATGCTGCTAACTCTGATTTTTATAATCTGCATTTTGGTATTATACAAGATACTGCGTTTGAGAACTTTGCATTGAATAATACATATTTCAAACTTGCATTTGTGTTCTTTGACTCCCAGTTTTGGTTTGAAATGATTATATAACGAAAGAGTGTTCATGTGTTCCACGATTCCTGAGGTATTCTAAAGATCATGTTCTGGTTTGTCTAAGACATGGTTCATTACATAATGATCCATGAGACACTGTAGCTAGCTAGGTAAGGAGATTTCTGACACTGAGATGAGTTTTGGATCATCCTAACTCACTGAGGTTCTAGATCTCTATGCACAGTTCTGTGGGAGAACGGAAACCCTGCTACATGGCGCCCAACGGATTGGTTGGCCGTATTTCATGACACTCGAGTAGTATATCATTCAAACCTTAACACCTTCATTCCCGTTTCCGGTAAACGGTGGTGTCGGAAACACCTACCTATTTTTGAAATAGGTCTTTTCAAGCTTGAATTCTACTTTAAACGGTTTCTTTGAATTACTACCCAGTTGTGCTACAAAGTGTTCTTTGTCCTTTTTTCACTTCCGGTGCTACCATGGCCGTGGAAATAGCGCAGCATAGCCGCGTCGCGGTTCGCGACCACTTGAGGGCATATAATGTCCCTGCGGAAGGTTTGGCTGTGGTTCTAGTGGTGAGTGCGGAACATGCGTACCCGTACGAATTGTTTTATTCCTGGGTGACGTTTCCGGAAGTAAACGCTAATTCGGGCGTCTACCACTCGTACACTGCCTCGGCTGTTCCGGCGGCTTATGCTCCGTACAGAGCACTGGAAGTACCTATCGATGCTTGGCAGCACGGAGTTTGGTTTGGTGGCGTCCTACCCCACTCTTTAACGGCTCCGAGGTTAGGTCCGTTGTCCATTCCGGGCACAGCCTGGCCCGCCTTGGGCGGATTTACTCCTCATCCTAATCGCGCCACTTGTAATGTGGTTGATTTGCGACGTCTGCATGATGTCGCGGTTGACGTGATTAGAGCGCTTGTTCATTACATTGGTCGTAATATACATGGCGCTGCCCCAGCAGGTGCGCAGCTTCGAGCGGAACAGGCTGGTTTGAAAATCAGTCCTGTCATGGTGAATTCCGTAATGGGCAGAAAGCCAGAAAATAAGGATGATTTTCCTTACTGGCTTGCCGAGAAATTCGACCAGCTGGAGGCTGTGTTTCCTAATACGACTCCGGGTGAGAAACACCGGATTCTTACGCTTAGTTTACCGAAGGATTTAGCCCCTGAACTTGCTGACTGTGAAACATGGGGTAAGACTTTTGCTGCGGTTTACTCGAGGTGCTTTGGCACACCGACAGTGTCGAACCTGTCTGCGATCCTCAAACGTGTTCAAGATGATCACGGACCTGAGTCGGCGGTTGAGTTGGGTATGCGCCTGAACGGTTCATTTGAAACAGTTTGCGGTATTATCCTTGCCAATGTAAAAGGGGATGCTGTGAACTTTCAGGTGGCCAATGGTCTGGCGTTAATTCCCGATGCCGAGAAACCCCGTCAGCTGGCAAAAATTATTGTGGCGGCTTATAAAACGGTTGGCCGCAATTCTAAGGGTGCAAAGGTTTTTCTTGAAAAAGAAAGGAAGCAGCCCCAGGGACAGTCTTCGGAAACAGGTGGACAGCCCAAGTCCAAAAAACAAAATTGGCCTAAAAAGCAGAATCAGGGTAAGCAACAACAACAGCAGACACAGGTTTCGAGTCCGGCGCCTTCACAACCTGCGCAGTCAGAGCGAGTTTATGAATTGCGCGATCGCGCTACGATTAAATCGCCTGAAAGATATCAGGCATCTGACCAACACTCTCCTCGTTCCTTTCAGGACTCATCGGCTCCGTCAACCGGTGGTGGAGGGGGCGGCAGGGGCAGGGGTGGCCAGCAAGGACGTGGCCAGCCCCGCACACGAAGTGAAGGGGATCAGCGGGACGACTCTACGCCAAAGAGACCGCAGTTTGCCAAGAAGAAAGTCGCTGCCTTAACGGCGCATCGATATGCCCCAGATAGTGAGAACGCGGCTTCGGAATCTGACGTGGGCTCTGACCTTGCTGGACAGCGCGGCGGAGATTACCATAGTGAGAGAGGCCCTCCGTCCACTGTTGAAGGTGACAGCGACTGAGACTTTTATTGTGATTGAAACAGCTGATACACATGTTGCTCCCCCTGAAAGACTTTTTGAAATTGTCCTGTTAATTGAAGGTGACATGCAGCGAACTGTAAAAGGGGTATTTTGGGAAAATCTTTCGGATACGTATGACATTTTGCTTTCGGAGGCTGACTGGCCCCCACCTTTTGTTCTCGCAGCTCCGCGAGGGGAGGAGGTAATCCTCCCCAGTTTCGCGCACACTGTGCCAAGAGTGGAAGCGCTGCATTTTGCAGAAGAGTGGGCTCTGGCGCTTGCGCCGGCTGTGTACCGGAATCAGTGTGGCTGGGATAAATTGTCCCCGAGCCATGAGATTCCGTTACGGTCACAGCCGCAGCCACAACCCCAATATCCCATACGGCGTGAAGCTAAGGCTTCGGTCGCGGCTATCCTTGAACAATTGGAATATCAAGGTGTAATTGAAACGTGTGTGTCACCGATGAATAATCCCCTTTTTACTGTTAACAAGCCGGACGGATCATATCGTCTGGTTTTGGATTACCGGCATTTGAACTCGCATTGCCGTAACTGTGCAGTACAGAATACTCACGGCTCTGCCCTAGTGAATAGTCTTGAGCGTAAACGGTTCAAAACCACGCTTGACATTTCCAATGGTTTTTATGCACATAGATTAGATGGTCTGAGTTCCCAATGGACCAGTTTTACGTGCGGCGGCGTACAAAAAAAGTTTAATCGACTCCCAATGGGATTTAAAAATAGTCCTGGAGTGTTTTCCGCCCGCATAGTCTCTCTTTTAGAGAGTTTCGATCCAGTTGCATGTTCATATGTGGATGATATTTATCTCACAGACGACGAGCTTTGGGTGCATCTGTGTCGAGTAAACAGCATAATTTGTAACTTTGCAGACATGGGTTACAAGTTTAACTTTGCAAAATCGCACATTGCGGAGTACACAGTGTTGTTTCTAGGTTATGAACTTAACCATGAAGGAAAGGGATTGGCTCCTCAGTTCCTGGAGAAGTGCGCGCAGTTGCGCTCTCCGACAACGCTGAAAAAATTACAGTCTTTGCTGGGTTTTTTAAATTTCGGGAGGACATACATTCCGGAATATGCCCAGCGTATCAAGCCTTTATATGCCTTGGTACAACCATCTTTTTCCAAATCATGCTGGCTGCCTGAGCATTCAGCCATTCTGCAGTCCTTGCAGGCTGATATGCTAGCTTCTGACTACTTACAGACTCGTGATAACCAGACCAACCTGGTGATAAGAATTATCCCTGGGACGGTGGGTTTCACATACCTGACTTTTAATGAAGGGGATACTGTACCTATTGCTTACAAGTCACACTTGTACACTTCGGCTGAACTGCGTTTTTCCACTGTGGAGAAAGTTTTAACGGCTGTGCAGATGGCAATTCTTAAGGAACGTGCCCTGTCGCAGGGAAAGCGCATGTTGGTTGTCACCCCGTGTCCAGCCTTGGAGGCGGTCACGAAAGCCAGTGTACCAAATTCTAAAGCTTTGCACCCTCGGTGGATTCAGTGGGCTACATCCTTGACATCTCAGGATGTCACGTTTATTTTTGACGCCGCTTTACGGTCGCAGGAGTATTTACAGTATGAATTTGTTCATCCTGCTCCTTTAGCAATGAGACCGTTGGAGGATTTCCACTGTATCATTTACACGGATGGTTCGGCGCAGGTTGCGCATGGCTCTAAACATGCCTACGTTTCCGCTTGCGCCATTGTGGTCGGTGCCATGGTGAACGATGAGTTCAAGTCCAGTGTTGTGCACACACAAACGCTAGGGGACTGCACCGCACAGTTGGCAGAGCTTCGTGCTCTTATGCTTGCATTGGAGTACGCTGATCCTTGTGTGACGACTTTAATCGTAAGTGATTCTTACTACTGTGTCCAGTCTTACAATGAGAACTTGTTCTTTTGGATTCAGAATGATTTTCGTGATTCCAAGGGTAGCACAATAAAACATAAAATGATCTGGGTCCGAGTGGCGGAACTTAAAGAGAAACTGCCGCTCGTGTTTGTGATTCATACTCTCGGCCACCAGCGCGTGGGAGTCCACGCTGTTGGCAACTCGCTTGCTGATGAAGCAGCGAAGTCAGCGGTATCAAAATACTTAGTTGCAGCGGTCACGAGGTCCAAAAGCAAAATAGATGATGACATCTTGGCGGCTGTTGCTGCCACAGCGAAGGGAGGTAAATATCCTGCGGGGTTCCCTTCGAAGTACACATACCACTTAAGTCCCGATAAGGTTCCTTATGTGAAAATTCCTGAAGTTGGAGAGCGTTTAGTTCCCAACTCGGATCGCAGAGCTTCTCTGATTACAGCGGCTCATGAAGGTGTGGCGTCTGCGCATGCGGGCGTCTCAGCCACTGTATCTCAGCTACAACAGAGGTTCTGGTGGCGGGGACTGTACAAACAGACGCGCGATTATGTCCTTATGTATGACATTTGTCAGCAGATTAAGCCTTCTACTGCTGCGCGTCCGCCTCAGACACAGTTGTGCATCTCTAATAAACCGCTTGGTTGCGTTTATTTGGATCACTGCGGTCCTTTTTCTTCTGATACTGCTTGTAAATACATCTTAGTAGCAGTTGACTCATGCACACGCTTTGTATGGGTATGGCCGCATCGAAGCGCTGATTCGCGAACTGTCATTAAGGATTTGCGTGTCTTTGTGGGAATCTTTGCTTGTGGTACTTTCCATTCGGACCAGGGTCCGGCTTTCGCCTCTAAGGCGTATAAGGATGCTATGGTTTCGTTGGGAGTACAGGTGAAGTTTTCAAGCCCCTACAGGCCTGAGGGCAATTCTGTAGTAGAAAGAATGAACCGCGACTTAAAGCAATCTTTGACAGCCCGTGTTATAGGCACTGGTAGAAACTGGCTGACCCACCTCTATGGCGTGCAGCGTGCGCTTAATAATCTCCCTAGAAGGTCTCTGGGTGGGCGGACCCCATACGAAATGCTCTTTGGTATCAAGATGTACGTCCCTGACCTTGATGGTGCAGACTGCCAGGCCCAGGCCGCGGCCTTTGACGTAGATGAACATTGCAATGTTTTACAGGATCTACAAAAGACCAGAGACAGTCTTGCAAAGGAACACTTGCCCTCCACATCGGATGATGCGTTGCAGATCCCGGTAGTTGGCTGGCTACCCCAAGTTGGAGAACTGGTTCGAGAGAAGATCGATAACAAGAAAGAGTTTGGTCCCTCATATCGACCGCCGGTTCGAGTCCTTGGAGTGAAGGGCACAAGAACAGTCATTTTACCACCACTTCCAGGTCGTAAAGAAAACAGATTTATTTCTATTGACAATGTCAAGACACACAGGGTGGCCGATTCTTCATAGCATGACACCGGCTGCATCCTGTCCTTCCATGGTGAGGAACTCTGTGCTGGCTATTACATCTGGTACAGATCAGGAGGTGTCCCTCGAGATGCCTGCTTTATCTAGTCCTTTATTAAATACTATTCCTCTTGCTAACATTGATGAGCTGACCTATGCAGATCCTGCTGATTTATCTATGTCCGACCTACATGCCCGTTTGGCTAACCAGTCCAGATTCTCTTTTGACTCTGATTCGGAACTTTCAAAGAAACCATCGACTATTGCAAAATATGCCACGTTGTTTAAAAAACATTTTCTAATTCCACCTTGGACATACGTTTGGCTGATACTATTTTCGTTTTATCTTTTTATGTCAATTGGTTTTGTGTTTTATTTTTTCCGCTTGATCGATGGCCATTATGTGATAGAAAGAACAGGAATTCGGTACCTTAATGGAACATTGGCCCCTCTGTCCTCCTCACATTCAGTACACAGACTAAAGAGAGACTTACATTCAGTACAAATTACTGCTTGGCCAGTCCTTGATGGGATTGTGTGGGATGCGGTTAGGTTTCAGATACATGGCCCCACAGAAGTTATTAATGTTCCTAATGTGCTTAGAGTAAACATGGGAGATGTGATTAAGCAAAATGTTCGTTCTGATGACTGGGATCTTCAGGCTGTAGAAGCATTATTCTCTGATTTGAAATATCATGCGGCCTTTGATGCTGAGGATTTGTACTTAGATTCTGTCAATTATGGTGATTTGTTTTGCTTTCAACATTATGGGAATCATTTCTTACACAAGACAAGTTCCAGGAGGGTTCCTGTGAATTACACTCAGTGGGAACATTGCCCTGCTCCTTTACAGGGGAGCTCAAGTACGTTTCTGGGAAAATACTCTTATTTTACAGACTTTAATCAATCAAATCCTGAGTCGTTTTATTTTAAAGTAAACCAAAAATTCATGCCCAAAGTCAGACTTACTGATACAAAATTGCTGTATTCAAAGTCCTTTCTAGAAAGGTTATCTGTAGATGGCTATGAGTTATGGAAGAATACTATTGACCTTAAATCGGTTTGGGGTACCAAAGATTGGCAGGTACAAGGCACTGAGGCTTTGCATCGTGCATGTCTCATCCCGAATCACATGTTGTTTTTAAATTCATCTATTTCCCAAACAACATGTTTTGGATTGGCTACATCTAAAAAGTTAAATACCCCTGCTATCCCTGATTTGGAAGAATATTCAGGTTGGAGTAATTTCAGTACATTGTCCATCAGTGAGATACAAGCACTTTTGCAGAACTCCTCCTTTAATGTTTCTCATTTCGACCCGGAGGGGTGGCTCTTGTGGCAGAGGAGCTCTGATGCTTGCCAACGTCGTTTTTTGGGTTTGTCTGAAGGGTTTACACACGTCAGGCCAGATCCCAGGTTTGAAACAGATCACACTGTTACTACTTATTCAGTAGGAAAATTGTGTCAGAACTGGTTACAACATTCCACTTTGGCTGCAGTTAAACTGCATCTGTCCCAGTTGAATGAAAATATAGACCTAAATGATTTTATAAAAGGCCCAGCTAGGGGTAGATCTAAACGCTTTCTTTATGCTATATACAATGAGATTTGGAAATTTTCACAAGTTGAGGCAGCAAAGCGCCTGAGAGCTATTGATCAAGCAAATTTGGAAAAAGTGCTTGCAGTGGTCGATAACAGTATTAACATGCTTTCTTCCAGAATTTACACATTGGATAATATTGTTTCTTCTGTTGTTGATATTGTACATGATGAAGTGTCCACGTTATACCATGGTCAAAATCAATTGCGTTCTGTGATGCAGTTTGCATGGACGCTACAGACTCTTAAGGCTGGTCGAGTTCCCTGGACCTCATTGAACGTTTCATCCCTTTTTGCTCCTTTTAATCTTACTGAGAAACAGCGCATGCTTTCAATGCGTGATGCTTCATTTTCTATGCTACATATTGAAAAGCTAGAGTCCTTGCCTTTCTCTGTTGCTGAAACCACTACTGCCACGTGGCTTATTCATGGATTAATTACATTACCATTCCCTTTATATAAATTTACTAACTGTATGCGTTATATTGCTATAGGACGATATGAACCGCTAGGCAATGCATTCCTACATGAGGCATGGTCATTACCATACACATACAGATGTCTGAAAGATGGAAAAGAGGTTAATCTTAATGGTGAGGAATGCACACAGTCACCTGACCATTCATTAATATGCAGACACATTCAGTTACACGGTTCTTGTAATCAGGACCGCCCAAATTTAGCATGTGTTTTAAAAGGCACGCCAGTTCCAGCAGTAGTGCCCACATTTACATTATTAGCTAATGGGAGTTATTTGCTTTTAAACAACGAATTATGTTGTGGTTTATTAATTGGTGTGGCTTATATAGTTACTGTATCAGAGCGTGTAGTGTGCTGCAAGAACGTGCTATACCCACCCACGCATGGCTCTTCAGATGTCTCCATCTGGCCACGGATCCCAACCTTGGAAGCGAAATTCAATGGTTTAAGCAGAATAAGGGCCCTTTTGTCTCAAAAACAAGTGACCCTGAGTTCGGCCCGGGAAACTTATGTCCTTCACATAGCCAACACCCGCACAGAGGTGCAGGCGCTCTTAAACACTGATTTGCCATTTCATTTCTGCGAGCTGGTACACCAGATTTTTAATGCTTCTTCAACGACTGGCCTTGCACATTTTTTTAAACTAGTAAGCAGTGGCCTCGTGACTACGTTTGAAAAAGTTTTTGGTATCATTCCCACGTTTTTCCACACTATTTTTTCGAGTTTGTTTGGTGGACTACCTGTTTTGCTGGCTGTGGCCGCAGGCTTTCTGTTGGTGTTTTTCTTCATAAAACATGGATGCCCATCCTGCGCAAGACGACGTTCAACGCCTCCTGACCCTGTGTCGTAATCGGATGCTCAATTACTATGGAACATTGCCGCTTGCAGCATTAAGCACGGCCTATAGATTGTCATTTCGGTTCACCGACTTCACGTGTGTCCAACCTGTCTTTCACTGCCTGAGCTGCGAGTTCGATTGGGCCATTGATTTATGCCTATGCTTGAGGACTGCTCCTGACGTCGATTTTGATCAGCTAATGCGTCCCGTTGTGGCTCACGAGCTGATCTGTTCTGGCGAGAGAGTTATGGCCTTGGCAGCAATAAATGGAGTTCTGGGCCAATGGGAGATCTCTGCAGCGGCGAATGCCTTTCTGACACACAGCGAGCTGGTGAACCCACCGAGTTGTCCTCTGACGTTGCAGGAGGATCCGATGCTGGAGGAGCACGTATGTTCTTTCCCATTGCTAAATTGGATGGCTGAACTATTTTCGGATGATGGCAGTGATTTCATACTGGAGGCTGTTGCAACTTTCTTTGCATATACTTTCCAATCGTGAGATGCCTGGAGGGAATGCTTTGTGGTGATATATAACTTTCCCCTCGCTGAAGTGGAGTGATGGACTATGTTCAGCTGATGGAAAGTTCACTCACGTGATGTCGCTGGAGATAACGTCTAGGTGGCACATGACTTTGGATATCGGATAAGTGCCTTGGTTTTTTCTCTTACAAACATTTGAAAGGATGCGACCTGGTCATACATTTCATAATTTTTGGACCTGGCGGTAGACTTTTGGTTCAAGACTTTTGTTCTTTTTTTTGATTTGAGGCCACTGTAGGCATTCATACATATTCATTCATACATATTTTTAGCTTATTTTAGCTCAAGATTATTGAATTTTGCTTTCAATTTTTGTATCTGATTTAGTATTGCCTTTTCCCTTATGATTGGCGGTGCTCGGACCAATGGGGGGGTGTCATATGGATACTTCATTACATATATTGCGTTAAGTTAGCATGAGTGTATTACATGTTTAAACAGCCGCTTTGCCTTCGGCTTCAGTTTTGCACACGACACGTACTTGTTGTTGTAGCTTTCACCCTAGAAGCGGTGAGGTGTTTTATTTGAGAATAATATGTTATTCCTATGCTATCAGCTTTGCCTCGTACACTTGGTACAACTGTCTGCACACTGAGAGCTGCACACTCTAAGATTAACCTAACACAAGGTTGCTGGGAAGTCTGATCCTCGCACCACATTAGACATTAGACATAACACATATAATGTTGATGCCAACATTTTGGGCTCTACGCGGGTTTAAGATAGAGTTACACGGAATGAACGTAGACACTTGGTGCTGCGCATGGAGAGAGCTGGTAGCTGTTGATGTGAACTGCTCCTACTGACATTGAGAGGTATGGGGCCGCCCTGCTAAAGCCCGAATGAGACCTTCTTAGATATAAAATAATATACTAGATAGGGTGCGCGAAATATAGGTGATATCGATTCTATAGGTTTTGCATTATAACATGCTAGCACCTTTTGCTTACTATGGATTAGTGACTATGCTGCTAACTCTGATTTTTATAATCTGCATTTTGGTATTATACAAGATACTGCGTTTGAGAACTTTGCATTGAATAATAAATATTTCAAACTTGCATTTGTGTTCTTTGACTCCCAGTTTTGGTTTGAAATGATTATATAACGAAAGAGTGTTCATGTGTTCCACGATTCCTGAGGTATTCTAAAGATCATGTTCTGGTTTGTCTAAGACATGGTTCATTACATAATGATCCATGAGACACTGTAGCTAGCTAGGTAAGGAGATTTCTGACACTGAGATGAGTTTTGGATCATCCTAACTCACTGAGGTTCTAGATCTCTATGCACAGTTCTGTGGGAGAACGGAAACCCTGCTACAGCGCCATGCTAAGCAACTAAATAAACAGCAAGGCCCTTTCTGTCACAAAATTATTCGAGCCCTTCAGGGAAGGAGCACCTAATAAGCAGCGAAGCCCCTGTTATTACTAACCTACTAAGCCCTCCCCAGACTTTCAGCTCAGGAGCACATGAACAGCAGTGAGGCCCCTGCAATTAGTAAATTAATCAGCCCTCCCCAGCCCTCTAGGCCTCAGGGCAATGTCCTGGCAGGGGAAAACAAAACACAGCTGCTGGGTCATCCATGGTAGCCAGGGGGAGGCTGAGGTGAAGATGGTGCAAGTTGCAAAGATCACCTGGCCCCTACAGCGAGACTCATTCTTCCTCGCCCACTATTCCCTCAGCCGTTTTTCTCTGGACCCCGACCCGCCATCTTGTCCATTCCCTCATCTTGTACCCTTCTCCCTCGTTTCCCCCTTGACGATCCTCAAATGTTTCTTCCCTTCTCTGTTTTGTCTTTTCTCCATACCCTTGTATCCCTCCCACCCTCCATTGGTGTTGTGACTGCATCCCCCCTCCAACCCCACTAATGGAACTCTGCCTGAGAAAATCTACTATGTGTGTATACATAGGTATATATAGAACTCTAATCACTAGTATATGCAGTAGACCTTTTGTACTCTCTAGCATTCTTATGTGACTCTTAGAGTATATCCATTTGTTTCTCTTCCTTAAGTGACTTTACTACTTGTACATTTGCAATTTTTCTTTCTGTTTGTATCTCTTCCTTGTGTGACTTTACATCTTGTACATTTGCATTTTTTTCTGCTTGTATCTTTTATGTAACGCATGTAATCCTAAGTCCTTATGTTTTGCAACTGATTCTTATGTAAAGCGCTCTGACACCTTCGGATAAAGTTTGCGCTATATAAAAATGCATTAAATAAAAAAAAAAGAATAAACCTAACACTTTTTATGTGCTGCGTGGGCCCCAGGGGGGCCGAGGGGAAAATGGCTCAAAGGCCTGAGTAACACCTGGCCCCCAGGGAGGCCGATTTTTGCAAAGAATCACCCCTCCCCAGCCCAGCCTCAGCTTGATTGCTTTGCTGGGCAGGGGGTGACGGAGAGGCCACAGCGGATAATCACTGCACAGTGAAGCTGCATTCATTCCTCTGTCTCCGTGCCCTCTGTGGGCCGTTTTTTTTTTTCTCTCCCTTTCCTAGTCCACAGAGATCACGGAGACAGAGACAGAGAAATTAATGCAGCTTCACTGTGCAGCTGGGAAAGGGGAGAAAAAAAAAACGGCCCACAGAGGGCACGGAGATACCGGCCCTTCGGCCGATGCCCGAATGCCCGCTTTGCCAATCCGCCCCTGCCCATAACCCTTGTTCACTCCTGAATTGTCGGTTCATCTGCCACTCTCCATCAGGGCCAGACTGGCCGTAGCGGGCACCGGGCAATCACCCTGTGCGCCGCACGGGTGCGGGACGTTTTTCTTTGTAACAAAATCGGACGAAAACCAGCCCTGGCAAAGAGCTCGCCGCACCCACAACCCCCCAGGTGAGGGGAGAGGGGCAGACGAGCACTTTGCCAGGGCTGGTGTTTGGTTCCCAGTCCGGCCCTGCTCTCCATTTCCTGGCGATGTCTATCTTTGCGACCACCAGCCCCTAGGAAGCAAAGGTCAGCTGCGTTCTGTTGATGTCAACCTCACTCGGTATCCCGGGTATCACAAATCTGGGTTCCATTGGTAACGTCACCCCCAGGACAGTACCAAGTAGCCCCACCACCTGTCCCCAGAATGGCTGCAGTTCAGGACGTGCCCAGACGTATCGGAGAAACCTCCATTGGCTGTGGCGCAGGTCAGGCAGCCCATTCTATGTAGTCTGTCCCTGTCGTAGTACGACCAATGCAGTATCTTCAACTGAATGAGTCAAAGTCTCGCCTTTATGGCCACTTACCTGGGGTGCATTAACGCCACCTCCCAGTCTATGTCCTCCATGGTCCCCACCTTGCTCTCCCATTGCGACTGAAGTCTCACCAGCCCATCGGGGATGTTGTTGTTAATGGTTTTGTACGTAAATGAGACCGCCTTTTGGGCGAGTTCCTCTTGCAGAAGCTTACCCTCCAAATGCGCATATACTAGAAGCTGGTCACACGAAACATTTTCTGCCAGCCACGTGTGGCGCTGTTGGGCGTATTTCAGGAATTGCGAGTCGCTCAGGTTGTATTCTTGTTGAAGCTTGGCCCATGTTATGAAGTCGCCTTTCTCAACTAAGTTACCTATCGTGGAGATCCCAAGGAGATCCCAAGATCGAACCCAGCAAGCTTGCCTAGTTCCTTGAATCGAGTCCCCTCCCAGAGTGGGGTGGCTTTCGTCACCCATACTGTCCAGCCCATGGTCCTGGTCGCCCTCGTCCACACCGCCAGGGTCACCTGAGTAGCGGGCAGCAGGGGAGAGCCGCCCTTCCCTCCATATAAGCAGTGCAGGTGCGTATGGGGTAACATGACCTCCCTTTTGAGCCGGTATGTGGGGAGTTGTCTGTGTTTGTGTATCAATTCATTTATGGGTATCAAATGAGATGCCCAGTGGTATGCCTCAATGTCAGGGAGAGCGATACTTCCATTGTAGGGATTGCGTTGCAATGTTTTCAGCGCGATTCTGGGGTGACCCCATTGCCATAACAGTGTTCGGAGTGCACCATCGAGCTCCGTAAAGATGGCATGGGGAAGGGGATGATACGAGTTTTGCAGGGCTTAGTGAAGTTGAGGCAAGTTAATCATTCAAAAAATGGCTGGCTTGACACCAATTCTTATTCTTAGTAATTCACACCTCAGCCAGCAAATTGATAATATATCCAGATATGGAAGCCAAACTTCCTTCTGCCTTCCATATCCCTGCATAGAGACTCCAAAGACTTTCTAACTCTTTTTGTCCAATTCAGTTCACTTCCAGCGGCGGCCGCCACAAAAAGAAAGTGGTTGTAAGGGGGAAGGGCCACGGGCGATGGTGAGCGCGGAAGGGAAACGCGGGGGGAGGGAGTTTAATAATAATAACAATTTAAATGTAACTGCTGCTGGCCGCCTCCTGCATCGCGCCTCCGCGATGGTTCTTCCTGGTCCCAGCACACGTCCCAGCACACACTGGGATCACGTCACAGACTCCCTGTACAACCCCTGCGCTGCTCTCCTCATAGCAGAGCAGCAAATGTATTGTATATTTGTATAGCGCTTTACTGTCACCCCAAGGGCATCCTGGCGGAAATGGATTGGCCTGGGTCAGCTGGAAAAATTGCTCCGCTCAGGTCAGGCAGTCTGTGCTGTTTCTCCAGCCTGGCTGGTCAATGCAGCCGGGTTAGAGAAACATAAGTGCGCATGTGTGTTTTTTTGTTGGCCTGAGACAGCCAGCCAAACACACATGCTCACTTAGAGAGTGCACATAGCATGCCTCCTCTCCCCTTTTTGCGAATGCTGGCTGAGCCAGCTGCTAAAAAATAAAACAATAATTAAATATTGTTTTATTTTTTAGCTGCTGGATTTGACCAGTGGGGCAACGCTCCTCCTCCATTGCGGCGGAGCCGCCCCTGTTCACATTGCTGGTTCTCATTTTTACATCAATGGGAGACTTTCGGTTCCACTCCCAAACCAAGTCTTTTCTAGAATCTTAATAGTGCCACTTGGGCAAGTATATTCAATACAGTCTCCAATCTAATAGCCTGTATCATGGAGGAACCTTGTAGGAACGTTGGTGTCTTTATAAATGTTCCTTTCTCAGCGTCCCACCCGCTTTGACGGCTGATACAAAGTAATCGGCTCCAAATTGTAGTTGTGGCGGTATCATGGCCACAAAAGCTTTCAAGACTGGTCTCTGTGACAGATCACCATTGTCTCAGTTAAATTCTTTCAAGCCACTCACCGATGCAAGGACCCTAGCCTCTAGGGCCTCCATGTGGGTATGCCAGTTCAGGGCCCTTTCAAATCAAACCCCTACATCTTTGTATTCATTATATTTCCAGTTTTGTGGGTCAGCTAAACTCCTCTATTTTTTTTAACCAAAACACAACACCTTAGTTTTATCTATATTTACATGTAACTGTTTGTGGCTACAGTAATCCCTGAACGCATCCAACTTTCTCTGCAGACCCATCTCAGTCTGATCTAAAATTACAGGATCATCTGAGTACAGAGAGCATGAGATGTGTTTACCATTCATTCTAGGACTAGCACCTCTAACCCCTCCAGGGCAGTCAGTAGATCAGCTACAAATATGGAAAAGAGTAGTGGGGCTTGCAAGCACCCCTGCCTTAATCCATTATTGATGGCTATTCTCTGTCTCAATGTCCCCTCTGTGTCCATAATGACCTGGCCCAATTATGTCTATAAAGCCCCTGTATTGGGATCAATATTCCCTTTGTGATATATGATATCATGGTTTCCCATAAACAATTCTGGTCCGCCAGATCAAAGGTTGCACGAAGTCTACGGAACAGCAAGACAGCCTCCCTTTCTGCTCGACTGACGTCTGTGCGATGGACCAGAGGGCAAAACAGTGATTGATTGTGGAGTGACCTACCTTAAAGCCACCATGTTCTGATAGATACATCTGCCGTGTGGATTCCTCACCTTGTGAATATCCCCCTTGCGCCAGCAACATTCGGAAATTCTTTTTCGTAGCCTCGCGCCGACGTGGATAGGACGTCACAGAGACACGGCTCCGCTCGCGACTCCGCTGACGTCACCGACGCCTATAATAGGCCCACGCCGGCGTGATGACATCAGTTCCCTTTTTTCCGCGTCGTCGACGCTAACGGTTATCGGAAATCTCTGTAGCCTACTGGTACATTGTTGCCGTTTTGTTGCTTAATTCTGCTTCTCTGTATCCTGTCTCTTCGAAGATGTAATCTAAGAAGACTGGCTTCAAGCCCTGCAGGGAGTGCGGTAAAATGATGTCCATTACCGACCCCCATGAAGACTGCATCTGGTGTTTAAGTTCCGACCATGATGTGGAGGATTGTTCTTCATGTCGGAAGATGAATCCGAAGGCCCTGAGGGAGAGAGAAGCCAAACTTCTGGTTGCTAAGGTGAAAGCTGGAAAGGAGAAGTCGTCGAGGTCTCGTTCTCGAAGGGCGAGGTCGAAGTCCAGGGCGAGGTCGAGATCTGCTTCTCGAGAGAGGTCGTCTTCGAAGTCGCATCATGTTTCGAAGTCGAAGAAGAAGCACAAGAAGAGGAGACATGAGTCCCGACGTCGGTCTGGTAAGGAGTCGGGCTCGAGGTCGAGGTCGAGGTCACCGAAGAAGGTTATGTTATGTTATGTTATGTTAAAATGTGTTTATATAGCGCTCGGCTACTCTAAAAGAGTGTCCCGGCGCTTTCCACAAGAAGCTACTGTGTATAACAACATAACAAGAAAAACAAAAGCCCAGGAGGAAACAAAGAAAGAAAATCCGCCTAAACAGAAAGATTAAAAAGCCAAGTCTTCAAATTCCTTCTGAATTGAAGCAGATTGGGAGTGCTGCGAAGTTCCAGTGGAAGCGAGTTCCACAGCTGGGAGGCCTTGAGGCTGAAGGAGCGCCCCCCCTATCCGGGCCTTCCTCACGCGTGGAACCACAGCCGTAAAGAGGGATTCAGAACGCAATGAGCGGGCAGGGCGATAGAAAGCCAATCTCTTCTGTAGATATCCTGCGCCTGAGCCAAACAGAGCTTTGTGCACCAGCGTCAAGGATTTGAACATAATCCGCTTACAGATCGGGAGCCAATGCAGCGTCCGCAGAAGACCAGATGCCTGTGCGCGTCTATGCAGACCAAAGATTGCGCGCGCTGCCGAGTTCTGTGTCACCTGCAGACGCTGGACCAAGTACTCTGGAAGACCCAGGAAAAGAGCATTGGCATAATCTAGCCTGGATCCGATAAGCGCCTGCACCGTAATCCGTCTATGCTCCGCAGAAAGAAGTGGAAGAAACTTGCGGAGCATTTTCAGAATGCCGAAACAGGTGCCAGTCAGGCCAAGAACATGTGATCTGAGAGAAAGCCTGTTGTCAAGCTTAACGCCAAGATTTTTGGCCACCAAGGAAGAATGTGCCGGAGGGCACATGGCAGCCGGCCACCACTGCCGCCACTCGTTCGAAGGTGGTTACCCTCGAAGTCTCTGAGCATGAAGGTGAGGCCTCGCCATCTGAGTCGCGTGGGCGGTCTCCATCTCCGGCTCCGAATGCTTCTCCGGTTCCTAATCCGTCTCCGGCGCCGTCCCCGGCCCGAGAAGAGGAAGAGGCCCGGGAGGATGTGGATTCCGCGCCTGTCGAAGAGCCAAATCCGATCCCTCCTCAGGACCGGCCTGATGGTTTTCAGCCGCCCTTTCCTGCTCCAGGCCAGGACCCTTCGGCGTTTCTTAACGCAATGTATGGTGTCTTCTCAAGGGCGTGGTACCCCTCTGGTGCACCTTCGGGTCCCATGGGTCCTTTGGCATTCAGCCTGGGAGTTCCTCACTCCTATCCTTCGGCTCCATTTATGCCTAACATGCCGGCTCCGACGCCGCATTGGCAATTCCCGGCTCCGCCGAAGTCGTCGACGCCGATTCCAGCGTCGCCTGCTCCTGATCATCATCGAGGGCATTCTTCTGTGCCGTCGGATTGATACCGGCGCCGGCCCCGAATCCATCGAAGCCGCAGGTGGATCCGGCTGCGAGGCGTGTAAAGGAGAGGTCCAGAAGGGAAGCTCAACGCCTTTTGGAGGAGCAGAGATACATGGACTCACAGTCTGATGTTGAAGAAGGTGAACTAGAGGAGAGCTGTTTTGAGGAATTGGCGGATTCAGGGACTCTTGATTTCTCTCCAGAGTGGGAGTTGCCCTCAGGCTCGGGTGCTCCCTCTAAGGATATCCAGCCTTACCATCTGGTTATGAGGAAGGCTGCTGAGCTTCTTCATTTGACTCTGCCTACAGTGGATTTCAAGTCTAATATCCTCACAGAAGTCTTGCATTCTCCGAATTCTGTGGTTGAGCCTTTACTTCCATTCAATGATGCCTTGACTGATCCTATTATGGAAGTGTGGAAGAAACCTTTGTCGGCTCCTGCGGTCTCAAAGAGTGTTGCGAGGAGGTACAGGGCTGCTCCTGAGGACCCGGCATTTCTGTCTTCACATCCTTCGCCAGAGAGTCTGGTCATTCAGGCTGCCTGTTCAAAGAAGAGTCTTAGTGCCTTTCCTCAGGTTCCTTGTGAGAAGGAAGCAAAGAAACAGGACCAGGTGGCAAAAAAGACTTTTTCATCGGCTAGTATGGCGTTGAAGTCAACTAATGCCACTTGCCTAATGGGAAGGTATGTGCATGCCTTAATGGACTCCTTGCGTATCCTGGCTCCAAAAATTCCTGACGCCAACCGAAAGGATTTTGAGGAGGTGATTTCTGACACTCAGGCGGCAGCCCGCCAGGTTATTCAAAGTGGTCTGGACACTGCTGACTCTGTGGCTCGTATTATGGTCACCGCTGTGGCCACTAGGAGGTCAGCCTGGTTGAAGTCATCGGACTTTTCGGCTGATGTTCAGGCGACTCTGCTTGATCTTCCTTTTGATGGCTCAGGTCTCTTTGGGAAGAAGGCGGATGCTGCTCTTGAGAGATTCAAGGATTGCAGAGCAACAGCGAAGTCTTTGGGCCTCCAGATCAGGGGCACTTCTTCCAGCAGAAGGTTCAGGGGCTTTGGTCCCTCCTTTCGGAATTTCCGGCAAGGCCAACAGCAGCAGCAGCAACAGCAGCAGCAGCAGAATTCAGTGTACAGATCATACAGGGGAAAGCAAAGAGCGCGTCCTCGTGGACGTCAGCCCTCCTCTTCCTCCACCTCTTCCAACCCCGCTGCCGCAGAAAAGCAGCCCTATATCCGCCATTCAGGATCATGTGGGTCCGGTTGGGGGTCGGCTTACCCATTTTCTACAGGATTGGGAATCGGTTACGACAGATCTTTGGGTTCTCAATCTTGTAGAAAATGGGTATGCCCTTCCCTTTCGGGAATTTCCCCCTGTTTACCCTCCTTGTCAAGGTTTTTGCACCGAGGAACATCTGTCTCTTCTGCAGGAGGAGTTTCTAACTCTGTTACGAAAGGGTGCGATAGAGGTGGTCCCAGAGCAGGAAAGGGGTCAGGGATGCTACTCCCGGTATTTCCTGATCCCCAAAAAGGATGGCAGGCTTCGTCCGATCCTGGATCTCAGGATCTTGAATCTCTATCTGAAGCAGGAGAAATTCAAGATGCTCACCCTTGTTCAGGTTCTTCAAGCGTTGATGGAAGGAGACTGGATGGTGTCGCTCGACTTGCAGGACGCGTATTTCCATATACCCATCCTGAAGTCGCACAGGAAGTATCTCCGTTTCACGGTTGGGCCGCACCACTACCAGTTTGTGGTCCTTCCGTTTGGTCTTACTACTGCGCCTCGAGTCTTCACCAAGGTGATGGCGGTGGTGGCAGCTCATCTCAGGAGGTCGGGGATACCTGTGTTCCCTTATTTGGACGACTGGCTGATCAAAGCGGAGTCGTCAGAGAAGGTGCTCCATCATCTGCAAGAGACAACTCAGTTGTTGTTCAGGTTGGGTTTTTCGATAAATGTACCCAAGTCTCACCTGGTGCCCTCCCAGCGCAACCTGTTCATAGGTGCCGTACTGGACACTACTGTTTGTCGTGCATTCCCTCCTCCTCAAAGGATTCGCGACATTCAGGAAATGATTCCTTGGTTTTTCAATGGAGCGGTCGTTCCAGTCCTGAAGGTCCTTCGCCTGCTCGGTCTGATGGCTTCTTGCATTCTCCTGGTCAACCATGCACGCTGGCACATGAGGGCACTCCAGTGGTGTCTCCGCAGGCAGTGGTATCAGCACAACGGAGATCTCGGGGAGTCGGTGAAGATCTCGAGAGAGACTGCAGCGGATCTATCTTGGTGGAGTGTGGAAGGCAACCTGTCGCAAGGGAAGCCTTTCCACCTACCTCCATCGGTGGCCACGGTGATAACGGATGCATCCACTCTAGGGTGGGGTGCTCATCTGGGGGATCTGGAGGTCAAGGGTCTTTGGTCTCCAGAGGAAAGGTTGCTTCACATCAACCTTCTAGAGTTGCGGGCGATACGTTTGGCGCTCAAGGCCTTCCTCCCTTCCCTTCGCGGTCGGTCGATCCAAGTCCTGACGGACAACACGACCGCGATGTGGTACATCAACAAGCAGGGAGGAGTGGGGTCGCAGTGTCTCTGCAGAGAGGCTCTGCGTCTCTGGTCCTGGGTTCAGGACCACCAGATTTGTCTGATGGCAAATCATCTGGCCGGAGTTCTGAACGTGCGTGCAGACAGTCTCAGCCGGCAGTTCTCTGCCGACCACGAGTGGAGGCTTCACCCGGAGGTGGTTCGTCACGTCTTTCGAACGTGGGGGACTCCTCGGGTGGACCTGTTTGCCACTCGCGAGAATGCTCACTGCCCATCATTCTGCAGTCTCCAGTTTCCGATGCAAGGAGCCTTGGGGGACGCGTTTCAGTTGTGTTGGGGAAATCAACTTCTTTACGCGTTTCCTCCCATACCCTTGATTCCTCGGGTTCTGAGGAAAATTCGCCAAGACCGGGCCCAAGTTATATTGGTTGCCCCGGATTGGCCAAGAAGGGTGTGGTATACAGATCTACTCCACCTCTCCTCTCACCCGCCGCTCCGTCTCCCTCTCAGGGCAGACCTCCTCTCTCAGATGGAGGGGCAGGTTCTACACCCCCACCTCCAGACATTGCACCTTCATGCCTGGAGATTGAACGGGGCAACCTGATTTCCTATTCTCTCACACCTGATGTGGTGGATGTCATTTTGTCTGCCAGACGTGACTCCACTAAGACTGTCTATTCTTATAGATGGTCTAGGTTTGTTATTTGGTGTGGTGAGAATGATATTGACCCGTTGAGAGCACATTTATCAGATGTGCTCCGGTTTGCTCTTTCTTTGGCGCAACAGGGGCTGGCAGTTGCCACAGTTAAGGGCTATCTTTCCGCGCTGTCGGCTTTTATTTGTTTGCCTGATCAGCCCTCTCTTTTTAAGTCTCCTGTAGTCTTGAGGTTTTTGAAGGGTCTTGTTAACAAGTTTCCTCCTACTCCTTTTATTGTACCTCAGTGGGACTAGAATCTTGATCTGACTTTTCTGATGGGCTCTCCCTTTGAGCCTCTTCATAAATGTCCTATGAGGCTTTTATCCTTTAAGGCAGTTTTCCTAGTTGCAATTACCTCGGCAAGGAGGGTGAGTGAGCTTCAAGCTCTTAGTTCCAAGCCCCCGTTCCTAACCATACATGCTGATCGGATGGTTCTAAGGACCAGGGCTGCTTTTCTTCCTAAGGTGGTGACTCCTTTCCACCTTGGTCAATCCATTACCCTCCCTACCTTTTATCCTCCCCCTCACCCTTCCAAGGAGGAGGAGAGACTACACCGTCTGGACCCTAAGAGGGCGGTGTCTTTTTATTTGGACAGAACTAAAGACTGTTGCTTGGACGATCAACTCTTCATTGGCTTTGCTGGCTGCAAGAAGGGAAGAGCGGTCCATAAAAGAACTTTATCAAGATGGATCGTTCTGTGTATAAAGATCTGCTACTCTTTGGCCGGTAAGGAACCTCCAGAGGGTATTAGGGCTCATTCCACTAGAGCTAAGTCGTCTACCTCAGCTTTGGCTAGAGGTGTTCCTGTGGAGGACATTTGTAGGGCGGCAACCTGGTCTTCCCTCCACACTTTCGCGAAGCATTACTGCTTGGATACCGAAGTCAGGAGGGACGGCCACTTTGCGCGCTCTGTCCTTCAGGATTTCCTGGTCTAGAAGAGTGGACACCCTCCTCCGGGAGTGGGGACTGCTGTGGGACTCTATTCACAAGGTGAGGAATCCACACGGCAGATGTATCTATCAGAAGAACAAGTTACTTACCTTCGGTAACGCTTTTTCTGGTAAATACTATATCTGCCTGTGGATTCCTCACTGACCCACCCGCCTCCCCGTTGTCCACTCTTCTATGCCAGAGTTACTGTATTGTATTGTATATTTATTTTGATGTCAAGGAAATGTTTCATTTGCTTTCTTGCACTTGCTTTGCACTGTGTGCTTTGCCTTGATTATTGTGTACTGTGCATACTTTGTATATATCTACTGTCATTGGTCCGTCCGTGTGCCTCGATGGCACGGAAAAATGGCGGAACTGATGTCATCACGCCGGCGTGGGCCTATTATAGGCGTCGGTGACGTCAGCGGAGTCGCGAGCGGAGCCGTGTCTCTGTGACGTCCTATCCACGTCGGCGCGAGGCTACGAAAAAGAATTTCCGAATGTTGCTGGCGCAAGGGGGATATTCACAAGGTGAGGAATCCACAGGCAGATATAGTATCTACCAGAAAAAGCGTTACCGAAGGTAAGTAACTTGTTCTTCAGGGGGCACTATTGATCGCATTTCAACCCATTCCTTAAATATTTCCAAAATTATTTTTTCAAAAACTAGGAAGTTAATCAGCCTAAACTGTTTTGGGGCTTTATATCTCCTCTCTAATTAATAGGTCTGATTATGGCACCTACCCAACTATCTGGGAATTGACCTGTGTCTAATATGAGGGAGAATATCTGAGATTAAAAAGTCTGCCCAACACTCCAACCGAGACTTGATTATAATAGCAGGGAGATTATCAGGTCCGGCTGCGTGGATCAAATTTCAATTTGCTCTGATAGGTTTTATATTTCCTACTGCAAATTGTACTCTGATGACGTCCTCCCCCCCTAGGTAATTATACGTCTTTTTGTTTGCTCTTTCCTTTTACCATATATTTCCTCCAAGTACTCCTCCCATGCGACTTTCTCCACCACGCCATTCATTGCACCCTGTATCTTGCCTGAGCCTTCTGTTTTAGCTTCCAAAACTTTCTTACATCTTTTGTTTCTATTGAGTCCAGCAAATTTCTCCAACATTTCTCCATAAATTTTTTTTCTGATTTTGGATAAGCATTGTATACATTTTCCTTAATTTCACAAGATTATCATAATTCTCAAAATCACACCTTACTTTGAGTCTTATCTTCGCTCCCCTATCCTTATCAACCTCTTTAGATTCCTACATTCCTCACTGAACCAATCCTTCATCTTTCCATGGCTACTCTGGTTCTTCTTAGCCCTGCTTTCAAATTCTAATACCTTAACCAGAAGACAGAGAACCACCACGTGTCTAATTTTATTTTCAAACCATTCTAGAGTAGATACCCTAGCATTTCCCAGAGTTAAGTTCTCCTGAAAATGAACCAATTTTACCATGCATTTCTTTGTCGTTCTGGTGGTAAGGCACTTTGGATAATCTATTTGTACAGGGATTATCATATCTCACAAATTACTTTTACCTCTAATTTATTCTAATTTTAGCGGTTTATGGTCACTTCCCTCTCCTTGTGTTACCCCCAAAAATTTAATCTTTTCAAACTTCCAGGCATGAATACAAGTGGGCTCAATTGGGCAGGGTTGCGAGCCGACCTTAAACATTTGCTTGGCATGGCGGTCGGTCTCCATCCTGCCGCTCAGACAAAACATGCCCTTCATGCCCAAATACATTCCGAATGCTGACATTCTAGTATCGGGGAAGCTAGCCACATTTATATTGTACAAACATAATATCTCTTGAAACCAGGGGTCGATTCTTTTTGAGTTAATTTTATGATTAAAATCTCCCATCAGGATAAGCATGCCTTTTTCATAAATTTCGCACAGGGTATCCATTTCTTCCTTAAAATGCCCCATTTCTGATCTATACTCTTCCGCCCCCAGCATGTATACATTCATAATTATCATACAGTCACATTTAGGGTCGGGATCCCGCAGGAACACTCTACAAGCCACAAGCCATTTGCTTTCTACTTTTTTTCTGTTCAATAATTTTATTAAGATTTTAAAAAGATAAAAACAGTTAGGTACAGTTCATAATGATACCAATATGAAGAATAAAGAAAGATCCACAAGTTCATCGGAATATGACAATAATAGCCAATAAATTGCCCCAACTCATATCACGTAGAGCAAAAATGACAATCAAGAAAAAGAGTGGCATTATTGCATCATAGGAACCCATGAGTGGCATCATTATTAAGAAAACAGAAAGATAAAGGAGAAAAAGAAAAGGAAAGATGACAGAAGACAGAAAAGAAGAAAGAAGGAATAAGAAAGAAGGGAAGAGGAAAGAAGAGAAAAGAAAAAGAAAAGAAAAAGGAAGGATCTCACTGGATGGCGCAACAAAGCAAAACACTACAGACACCAATCAGTCAGACGTCACAAAGGGATATTGATCGACCAACCCCCGTGAGGCCAAATCCATATAAGTATCTAGAGTTCTCCAAACATTAAAAGAAATAGTGGGAGTAAGATGAGCCCTATCCACAGAAGTGTGTGCACTTCTCAAGAAGGAAACCCATGCCCACCACGTGTGGTAAGAAACGGAAGCAAAAGACTTCCACTCCATAAGAATCACCTTGACAGCCACCGTCAATAAAAGATCTAACAATTGCATATCCAAGGTATCTATCGGCAGAGGTACCTGGGAAGCCCAGGGTCCCAATAAGATCATAGGAAAAGAAAGAGGAAATTTAATTTGAAAGATTAACATGAGATGTTTATGAATAAGATCCCAAAAAGGCTGGAGAAGTGAACAATGAAAGAACATATGTGGATAATCACCGACCTCCAATCCGCAACTCCAACATAAATCATCATACTTTAAATGAAGAGAACAAAGCCGCTTAGGAGTCCAATGAAGAAGATTGATGGAGAAAAATTTGGATTGAAATAGAGAAGGCGCAATTTTATTGCGCAGAGAGAACATACCTATCAATTGCCAGGTTTCTGACGACATGTGCTCCGTTATCTCCGTACCAAAGTGACGGGACCATTTTTTTTTTCAAAACTGTTTTATTGAAATCGCTGAAATACACATACACAGTGCTCCGAACCCTGGAGGGGCTGTGACAACAATCATGTTTCATATTGTGCGATGCATTTAATTGACATACCCTCTACCCACCGCCCCCCTCCCCCCTCCTGCAACACTCCGTCTCTTCAGCACAGCTAAAAAACAGTTTTTTAGCAATCAAATAGAAAAGGCCAAAAATTCCAGTAAACAGCTTTATGAAGTAGTGAAGGGACTAGTGGGGAAAATTTCAGATCTGACACCTCCTCCTTCCCAATCTCTCTCCTCCTCTAACCAAATTTTCTATTCAACTAGTACAATATCCAGTGAATGTACTCTAACTCATTTCAGAGAGGTGACAGAGAAACAAATCCTGGATATTATCAATACTATAAAATCCGGATCGGCCCTGGATCCATGTCCCCCAAAAATCCTTCCACCGGTTTTGGATCTGTTAATCCCAGTGGTTACACAAATCTGCAACGTTATTTTTAAATCAGCAATATTTCCCACCACCTTGAAAAATACACTCTTAAAAGCCCTCCTGAAAAAACCTCATTTGGCAAAAGATGACCTAAAAAACTATCGACCTATAGCCAGTCTTCCTTTCCTGGCTAAGGTTGTAGAGAAGGCTATGAATCACCAACTATCTGAGTATATTGAAGAACACGCCTTGCTGGATAAAACCCAGTTTGGGTTCCGCAAACATCACGGCACCGAAACAGCTTTAATTGAAGCCGCTGATAATATTAGAGCCATCAAAGACCAGGGAGGTACGGCAGTACTCGTACTGCTGGATTTATCTGCCGCCTTCGACATGGTCGATCATTCCATCTTGATCGACCGTGTCGGAAAGATGGGAATCCAGCAGCGAGCGAAGAATCTTCTGACTTCTTTCTTGGCGGATAGGACCCAGGTAGTCTCCTTGGGCCCCTTCAAATCTAGTGAGCTCTCTCTACCTTGTGGGGTGCCTCAAGGCTCATGCCTGAGTCCGACACTTTTTAATATCTATGTGTCAGACCTAGCTACTGTCATCAAGCAATACGGGATGGGCCTTACCACTTATGCAGACGACACCCAATTGGTCATTGCCATCAATAATGATGGAGAAAATGTGGCAAAGCGTTTTCAGGAGGGTATGCTGGCTATCGGGGACTAGATGTCCGCCAGTTCCCTTAAGCTAAACTCCCAAAAGACCGAGGTTGTAATTTTTGGAAACCTCTCCCCTTGCTGGTCCCCTGTGTGGTGGCCTTCATCCTTTGGTACCCTGCCATGTCCTGTCCCAAAGGTCAGGAATCTGGGAGTAGTTTTCGATGAAAAGCTCAACTTCTCGGCTCACGCAAATCAAGTTGCAGCCACAGCTTTTCATAAGCTAAAACTTATAAAAAAAATTACTCCGTTTTTACCTGATGCTGCAGGGAAAACCCTGTTGAGTGCATTGGTATTATCATCACTCGATTATTGTAACGGACTGTTTACTAGTGCACAGACTAGAGTCATCAATAAGATGCAATCTGTGCAGAATGCAGCAGCGAGACTGTTGACCAACACTCCTAAATTCAAACCCATTTCTCAAACTATTCGCAATCTTCACTGGTTGACTATCAAAAATCGAGTAAAATTTAAAGCAATGTGCCTGGTTTTTAAGACCCTCCAGAACTCGGGTCCACAGTTTCTTAGGAATCAGATAACGCCATACCGACCATCAAGACAATTAAGATCAGCCACCTTGCTTCATCTAAATATTCCCCGTACGAGAACAGTCACCTGGGGTGATAGACGGTTTACAGTTGCAGCATCCAGACTCTGGAATTCTCTTCCTTTGTCAATTCGGATGAGTCATACGTTGCTGTCATTCAGGAAGAACTTAAAGACTTGGCTTTTTAACCAATGACAGGGCCGACAACATCAGTAGGGAATCATGAATCGATTTTTAGTGCATAAATAAATAAATAAATACATAAATACATAAATTTAGGGTAAGCATACAATTGTCCGTATAAATAACCTTGCCTCAACATGCCCATTACAACTGCCCATCCTCGCCCCTTGGCGGTGGTGGAGGCTCCAGCCACAATCCCCTGTAGTCTGCCCATCTTTTCCATATTTTATAGTGTTTTGTGGGACAGCCTCTGGCCGCGAACACCGGCGGCTCCAGTCCCATGCAAAAGTCAAGTCCTTTCTTCCACCCCGCCACCTTGGGAGCCCCGGGGTCCTTCCAGGCCTGCGCCACATCTCGTTTGGCTAGTGTTAGTCCTAGCAGCAGCAAGTGCCGCTTGTAAACGTTACCGCCCACCCCTTCAAGCACATGGAGCAGACCCAATTTCGCCGTACGGGGGAGCTCCCACCCCAGCACTTCCGACAGACAGTCCCAAACACCCATCCAAAATCTCGCCAGGCCACTACATTCCTACACTGTATGCAAAAGGGTGCCTAGTTCATGACCACATCGCAAACACGCCGGGGACTCAATCAGACCAGCCTTCCACAATCTCTCTCTGGTATAATAAGCACGGTGTAGGTATTTGAATTGTATCAGGCGTAAACGGACAGCTATTGCTGCCCCCTGGGGGACTCAAGAGCCTCCCGCCAATCTTCCTCCTCCAACTCTCCCACGACGAGGATCGAATCATACACATATTCGTTGCACTGGCGGCCCCTGGCAGGATTTGGCGGCCTCCAACCCCGGCGGCTTTTAGTTTCACTTTTTAATACTGACTTCCGCAGCCCGCAAGCCCTGTCACCCCCCTTTCACTTCCCTCCTCTCTGGCTCCGCTGCACACCACCGACCTCCTGATTGGGCAGCAGGGGCGCCGGGGTGTTACTTAAAATGATTAATGACCAGGCTGAGTTGACTGTCATCACCCGGCTGGCACAGACAGACGGCGGAAGCCAAGGTGATCTGCGGCGCACGCAGAGTACTCAACCTAACCTGGCTGCTTCCCGGCGCGTGTGCGTAACTTGTGTGGCATATCTATTAGTTTCTGGGGGCCGGCTGCAACATAACAGCATTCGGTGGTCATCGTCCGTCCGTCCGTCGATGAGTGAGCCTGAGCAGCGCAGCCTCAGAAAGAAGTACTTACTAGTTACTGTACTGTACGCTGCGCACCTGTCCTGTGACCTGGCGGGTAAGGGCACTCAGAATCTGATAATTAGTTTTTGACATTTGTGTCACTCGACTCGTTTAAGTACAAGCACGAGTGAGGTGCTCGTGCTGCTTGTAAGGCAGCCCTTCCATTGGTGTGTTTCTCCCCTTTTGTGCCCCTGCATGTCCATTCTGCGTAGCGTATTATTGACGGAACTGCAAGGTGGAAAATACCAAACACAACACAACTGCGTCTCTAACTTGTCCCTCTGCCAAGAGGGCACTGAAGAGCAGCAGATACTATCCCTCTCCATCCAAACAAAAGGCCCGTCCAGCGCGGCGACTCCCTCCCGTGCAATCCCACCAGCCTCAATCACACGAGCGCGCTCCCCCAACCCCCTACCTCAAAATGCAAAACCTCCACCATGATGTCTCCCAATTCCTGCACCTAATGAAATCAATATGCCAAGTGCCTTTAAGGTGTGCATCTCACCACACTCTAATGTTTAAATTGTCTTTTCCGTCCACCTTGGTGAGGTCGCACCCATGATTAAACTGGAACAGTGAAACAAATGGAGAAAAAATGGAATAAACTGAAAATGTAGGTAATGATAATTGACACAGGGGCCGGGTTGCATAGCATGGCTGATGATTTACAATATGATTAAGCAAACGGAAAAAAGAGGAACGATAAACTGTGATGTCTTCAAAATGTCTCTCCAGAAAACAAAATGCCTTTTAAAGAGGTAAGCCTGTATTTATGGATGTAGTTGTGAGCTAAGAACTTTGGTAAACATGCTTGTAAATAGTGGTTGAGTAGGTTTTTCATGCAGGTTTAATTGGGCATTGGTTTCGATATAGCATTTTGGGAAATGTAGTTTGTGCTTCACGTAGGTGAAAATAAGGGGGAGTATAGAACATCAGCAGTCCTTTGTTAGGCTTTACTGTTTGGTTCAGACTCACGTAATTAACCACCTGTGGGTACTTGAAGAGGGGAGATAAAAAATGGAGCAAACCTTAGCAGGTAATGGAGTCAGACCGAGAGGGAGGTAATGTGCTTCGGCACACTTGAAAGACTGAGGGAAAAATGACCGAAGTTATACGGCACTGAAATGGAGTCGATTCCTAGCGTGTTCGGGCTGCTTCATTGAAGGAATGAACTTTGCAAATGTTATCGTAAGCGCATTTGAATAATAGCGAGCGAGAATGACAAAGGAAAGGAGTGGGGTAGGCTGATGTTTTGAATTTAAATAGATTTCTTTGAAAATGAGATTATATGTGAAGGACAAATTGGTGTAATGAGACCGCGCATTTCAATCTCAGTTAGCAGCAATTTATCATGTGTAGTTTTAAACAGTTTGTTTAAGAGGTAACAGGAATGTTGTTATTTAAATAGAGATTAAATAAGCGGTTTTCTGATACGCAAGTGATTTTGTTTTACATTGTATTGTAGATTCCCCTGACGAAGGGACCCTGCCGAAATGCATTGGGCAAGTTTTTAATTTTTAATAAAGTCATGATATGAGGAAAAACATCTCTTTGCCTGTGCCTTTGTGACCGTCTTCGACGTGAATGAGTAAAAAGAATTGAAATGAACGGAGAAAAAGGAGAAAAAAAAGATGATTAACTTGGGTGCAGAATGGTGAAATTTGATTCATTTGACTCGTTCAGTATACATGGCTGTGCTGCTAGAGTTGGAACCTAAGTTAGAACCACCACCACATTTGTTGAAGTGCCTTTAAGGGACATATCTTTTAGAGAGCGCAGGATGTTCATATCATGTTTGGCATTTTATGACATACTAGATTTAGTTTAGTGGCGTAAGTTATTGAGAAAATGAGACCCCTTCATGTTAAAACGCCACCTCCAACCACCAACCTGCGCTACCCCTCGTCAGTCGGCATACTACTTAAATATACTATAATTCCTAAACCAGCATCAAAAGGGAAAATGCATCCCTTCATTTCCATATAGTACGAGCAGGTTCAACAGCTGGCAACGACCTAGCATAATGTTGTTCGGCCAAATCCTACCATCTCTGCCTTTGAAAAGTTCATCTCCTTGCCTTCTTAGAAATAGGGTTACAGTTAACAGGCACACCCGACCATAGCGCAACCGCCAGCCGTTTGTACAACCCCTCAGCACTGTTTTGCCCAATTTCGTGTCATGGCATGGCTGGCCCGCCGCGGCCCGGCCGACTCATGAGGCCCGCCGCCCAAGTACGACCTTTTGAAATCACACGGGGAAATAAAGTCAATGCGTCGGTAATCATAATCATATGCCTTTAATGCCAGTCTCACTTTTAATGTGGTGTGCCTCAATTAACAACAAAGGTGTCTCTTGTGACAAAGTACCTCTACAAAAGGAGAACGGCAATTGTGAAATGTCTTTCTTAGGCATGAAAGCGAAATGCTTTCCTAGCAGCACTCTACAATTTTATAGATTATAGGATCAACCACGTATTATTGAATTAATACCGCCTTTAGCACTGAAAACTCATCTGATGGCGTCTGTGCAATGGTGGGAAGGTAGTGGGACAGGTATTGAATTAATGGGTTGGGCTTGGGGCCAACAGTCCAGCCAAGTGAAACAAACACATGCATAGGTCGGCTAACAATCCAGCAATCACAATTTACTATTTCCTCTAATTTGGCATATAAACCTAGGCCAGAAGCCTTTTCTCACACACCCTGCCTTCAGCTACTAGTTGCCCTAGCTATATACAAATACATATAACATGGCATACTGTGCACTTGCTGTTGCTAGAGCCAACATATTTATCTATGTATACTTCATTTAAACCAAAAGCAAAAATGCTAAGAAAGAAATCCCCTAAAGATGGAAGGAGAAATGAATAAGGTGGTCTTCTTAAAGCATGTATTCTAAAGAGATGCTTTAATTATGAAAATGCTTTCTGGACTCTAAGTTTGTATTGTGTGTAGTCAACTTCTGGGGTTATTATCAAAGTCCGTCCGGACCCCCTCTTCCGGGGCCCCCACCTACGCTCCCTGCACAGGGCCACCATGAACCTAAAGCCGGCCCCGGTGCCAGAGCGTGCCTAAACTGTAGGTAGCAAAAGAACTGGGTGCGGGGCATGTCAAATTCTGCACTAAGGTCTTGAAAGGATTTAAGTGTGGTGCCCTTCAGGACCTGGCCCAATGTTGAGATTCCTATCAAATCCCAGCCCCTAAATCCCGGGAGGGACATCAGGGCCGGGAGCTGCCCATTATGCCAGAGTGGGGTCTCCCCCGTCAGCTTTCCCCACCATCCCATACGGCGCAGTGATTGTCGCCATACCTGGAATACAACTTGCGTTGCCCTGGGTAATCTCATTCGCAGCTGCGCCGAGTATAATACCGTGTGTAGGGAGTCTGGTTCCATCAGGTATCTTTCTAGGGCATATGTTGGGTCCTCCCTGCCACAGTACCACCAGTCATTTAGGACTACCAGGTGTGAGGCTTGGTAATATGACAGAAGATCCGAGGTCGCTAGTCCCCCACAGTACGTGGACAGAAAGCATGTCCGCAGAGCTACCCGCGCCACGCCACCGGCCCACAAAAATCGACCGAGTGCCGAGTTGACCAGTCGGAACCATTGCGGCGGAATTGGGAATGGGTGGTTTTGTTGTTGATACAACAAGCGGGGAAGGGCAACCATCTTGAAAATGGCGGATCTACCGTAGATATTGAGGGGCATGCGGGACCAGTACTTCATTTCCTGCTGCCCTTTGTCCCATACGGGGAGCTCTCCAACCCCAACGCCGGAAACAACAACATCACCCCATCGCAAGAACTCTGCAACTCCCTCGCCTCCTACTTCCACAACAAGATCGCGGACATACACAACAGCTTCAACACCCAACCGACGAACGCCACGTCCAACTCGACCGAACCACCGCCCCCCACCACCACCCTCCGCGCCTGGACCCCGATCTGCACCGAAGAAACCGTCCGCATGATGAACTCCATCCACTCCGGATCTCCGACCGACCCCTGCCCTCACCACGTCTTCAACAAAGCCGACGCCGTCATCGCACCCCACCTGCGGGACATCATCAACACCTCCTTCACCACCGCCACCTTCCATAAGAGCTGGAAGCATGCCGAACTCAGCGCTCTACTCAAGAAACCAACAGCGGACCCCACCGAACTCAAGAATTACCGCCCCATCTCGCTGCTCCTGTTCCCAGCCAAAGTCATCGAGAAGACCGTCAACAAGCAACTGGCCGCCTTCCTCGAGACGAACGGATCCCTCGACCCCCTCACAGTCTGGCTTCCGAGCCAACCACAGCACTGAGACTGCCCTCATCGCTGCCACCGATGACATCCGAACCCTGATGGACAACGGAGAAACAGCGGCCCTCATCCTACTAGACCTCTCCGCGGCCTTCGACACCGTCTGCCACCGCACCCTAGTGCAGCGCCTCAGCAACGTCGGAATCCAGGAGAAGGCACTGGAATGGATCATCTCCTTCCTCGACGGAAGAACACAGAGAGTCCGTCTACCACCGTACAAGTCAGAGGCCACCGAAGTCATCTGCGGCGTCCCTCAAGGATCCTCGCTGAGCCCAACCCTCTTCAACGTCTACATGAGCCCCCTCGCGGCCATCGCACGCCAACACAACCTCAACATCATCTCCTACGCCGACGATACCCAGCTGATCCTCTCCCTGACCAACGACCCCGCCGCCGCCAGAGCCAACCTTCACGAAGGAATGAAAGAGGTAGCCGAGTGGATGTCGACCAGCCGCCTGAAGCTGAACTCGGACAAGACGGAAGTCCTCATCCTGGGATCCTCGCCCTCCGCCTGGGACGACTCCTGGTGGCCCCCCGCCCTGGGCACCGCACCCAAACCGACAGACCACGCACGCAACCTGGGCTTCATCCTGGACTCCTCCCTCTCCATGACCAAGCAAGTCAACGCCGTCTCCTCGTCATGCTTCAACACCCTGAGCATGCTACTGAAGATCTTCCGGTGGATCCCCACCGAGACCAGGAAGACTGTCACCCAGGCACTCGTCACCAGCCGACTGGACTACGGCAACGCCCTCTACGCCGGAACCACCGCCAAACTCCAGAAGAGACTCCAACGGATCCAGAACGCCTCAGCCAGACTCATCCTCGACATCCCACGACACAGCCACATCTCCGGACACCTAAGAGACCTGCACTGGCTCCCGGTCAACAAGAGAATCACCTTCCGTCTCCTTACCCACGCACACAAAGCTCTTCACGATCAAGGCCCGAGCTACCTCAACAACCGCATCAACTTCTACGCTCCCAAACGACACCTCCGATCAGCCAGTCACGCCCTCGCCGCCGTCCCCCGCATCCGAAGAACGACAACAGGAGGAAGGTCCTTCTCATACCAGGCCACCAAGACCTGGAACTCCCTCCCGACCGACCTGCGCCTGACCCAAGACCACCTCGCCTTCAGGAAGAAGCTCAAGACCTGGCTGTTCGGGTAATAGCAGCACTCCCCCCCCCCCCCCCCCCCCCAGCGCCTTGAGACCCTCCGGGTAAGTAGAGCGCTCTATAAATGCCTATGATTGATGATTGATACGGGAACTACGTTGTGCTCCCAGGCGATTGTCGGCGTGGTCGTCAGGAACACTCCCAGATTTTTAAGGCCCGACCCCTCTCTGTAGTGATGAGGCCCACGGCCTGACTTCAAAGTGGTGACCCAAAGTCCAGAGGGTGGATTTCTGCGGTTTCAGGCAAAGTCCCGAGACTTCGCCGAAGATTTTCATGATGTCTAGGACCCGCGGCCCGGAACGATTCACATCTGTAAGAAAGAATAGGACGTCATCCGCATATAGTGCTATTCTGTCCGACGGTCCCGCTTGCCACTCAAAGCCCCTTAGCTGTGCATCTATCCGGACCCATGCAGCCAGCGGCTCCATAGCTAGAGCGAATAGGTAAGACGAGAGGGGGCACCCCTGCCGAGTGCCACGTCCTATCGGGAAGGCCGCCGATACCTCCCCCGCCACCCTCACCGAGGCCGTCAGACCGGTATATAGAAGTCGAATATAGGACAGAAAGTGGGGCCCCAGATTGAGGCGCGGAAGGAGGGCAAATAAGTAGGTCCAGCTCAAGGAATCAAAGGCCCTGGCAATATCGGCTAGTAATAGTGCCGCTCGATCTCCGGTTTTAACCAACGCCTCTACCGCCATGTGGGCTCGTCGAATATTATGCCGCGTCGCCCGGCGAGGCATAAATCCAGCTTGATCCGGATGGACCAAATCTGATATGTATGGGAGAAGGCGATTCGCAAGCGCCTTAGCAAGTATTTTGTCCTCGATGTTTAGAAGAGAAATTGGCCGCTAGGACTCGTGGCGGTCCGGAGGTCGACCGGGTTTACAAAACACCACTATTTCTGCATGTCTCCAGTCCGCCGGCAGAAGGCCCTCCTCTCTCGCAGCCTCCAGGGCGGCCTTGTAATGCGGCCCCAGTTGGAGGTGGTTGCGCTTGAAAAATTCACTGGGGAAACCGTTGGGCCCAGGGGCCTTACCAGTATTGAGCTCCCCCAGTGCTGTGCCTAGTTCCTCGGCCGATAGTGGGGCCTCAAGGCGCTCACGCACATCATCTGGAAGCGAGCGGGCGGGAGTTCAGTTATAAATTTGTCAACGTCAAGTGCCGAGAGGGAGTCCCGTGGGGCGCACTGTTCGCCAGCTCCCTTGGAGCTGAGATGGAGGCCCCGGCACCATCTCTGAGGCCCGGCAGGTCTTGCGTCTGGAACACTTTTTGGCAGAGTCTATAGAGCATTTTACTAGACTTGTTGCCCCATTGATAAATTCTACTTCTGGTCGCCAGCCAGATCTGACGGGCTTCGTCCAACTGGAGGGAAGCGTACGTCTGCTGCGCCAGTAAAAGCTGCCCCACATCCTCCAGGTGCCCGCCACCCCACATTGAGTCTCCAGCTGTTCCACCTCCGCCGCGGCCCGCACCAGCTCCTCCCGTCGCCTGCGCCGCGCCACCGCGCACCATGCTATATCTACCCCGCGCAGCGTGGGTTTCAGAGCCTCCCAAACTGTACGTATGTCAGAGACCGTACCCAGATTTTCATCCTAATACTGGGCGATGGCCACCTCCATGTGTTGCTGATACGCTTCCTGCTGCAAGTGCCAGGTGGAGAGTGTAGGAAGGTGGATATCAGACTATGGTTACCCCCAAACTTTTTGCCTGGTGTTTAGCTGGTTTTTGACATAGTTGGCCTGGGATCCTGCTATTCAGGGCCCCAGGCTGATTGCTCTCTCCTTAAAATGGACTCCATGTACCTTAGCTGCATAACACAATTGGAACTGGTTCACCTTATTGGCCCCTGTAACAGTGTACCCTAGGTACCCAGGGCATAGGTGTTTCCAAGGCCTACCAGGGGCTGCAGCATGTATTGTGCCACCCCTGGCCTGGCCTCCATATTTGACACAACTGGCTGATCACTCAGCTGGGGCAAGTCAGTGTAATCACCTCTTGCTTAGATATAGTATTCCTATATCTAACCTTAAACTGGACACATATGTTCCTATCAGCCACTCCTATGGAAGGCCTCTTCAATCCTGGAGGCAGAGTGCTTGGAAATATGTGAGATGGTGCTCTAGCATGAGCTGAGCCTGTATGCAGCTGTCGGGAACCACTCCCTAAGCTGTTCCGGGATATTGCCATACCATATACTCTTAAGTGCATTATGATCCTCGCGGTTATATGCTAACTTTGGTTTGGCTTTATCAAAACATGTCGAGTAAGGTGTCATAGGATTTGGAATACTATCCCCTCGACAGTTCTGTCGACGGGGATAGCATTCCACCCTTCTAGAGGAAAACGACATGTGTGTAGCCTTAACCCCGGTTAAAGTTAACCAGAGCCTCAGCATCACAAAATGGATGCTGCCACCACAGACACAAGTCTGACCTCCTGCTGCTGGGAGTCTTTCCAGCGAGGGAGGCTTGGACAAAGGGTTTCCTGCCTTGGGAGGTGCGAGCACTACCCCAGACAGGAGTTTGTGTATTGGGTAGGACAGGGCTGAATAGATTGAGACATGCCCGGGGCACACAAGGTGTCCCCGTGCATAAGCCAGTCCAAACCGGTCCTGGGACTTTCCAGACCCAGGCCTGGCAAGGAGCTGGACAAAGGAAAGGGGGTGTAACCGCCCCCCTTCCTGGTCCCACCCAGAGGAGGGACCTAGTAGGTGATCCACCCCTCAGATTGGGAATAAGAGTGGGAGCAGTGCCATTGCACAGCAGATCATCCTGAATCAACTTTACACAAAGAAGAAGACTGGACTTCGACATTCTGCTGCACAGAAGACTGAAGAGAATCTCCCGTGTGGCCTAGGAGTGGCCACCCTGTGAACACAGGCACCAACCAGCAACTCGACGTCTGCTTTGCCGCCGCCTCCCGCCGGAGCCCGAGCCCAGAGCCTGACAAGACCCAGACTCCCAGACTTCTCACAGCCCGATCCACAGTCCCTGCAAAGAAGGGACCCGTGGAGCAACCGAGAGACGTGGGACCAGACCTCTTGGAATACACTTGAAAAGCTGACTGCGCAGCATCCGAGGCATCCTCTATGTTGTGCTTTGGGGACTGAGAACCCCCACCACCGAGCAGCCCTTGCACCGAAGATCAGCCCCCCAGCATCTCCACGATCTGCGTGGGGCCCTTTTGCATTGTGCCACTCGACGCGCCATCCCGGCCACTAGCCACATGGTCAGCGCTCAGCGGCCATCTTGACGACGAAACCGAAGAACTACACTGCGGGTCTGGTTGCTCCAGACCTGCCCTCGCTCCTGTCAAAAAGAGCACCCGCTCTGACCTTGCTGGTCCGAGTGATAAGCCTTTTTTGACTCCTGCGTGGCTTGGTTTAGCCAAGGCCTGTTTGCTCCGATCAAGTTGCCGACACCGCCAACAGCGAGAAGCCCGCGTGGGACAGCTTGTGACCGACTCCTGGATGTCCTCGACCCCCGGTGTCCACGTGGCTGCAGAGAGAATCTATACCTCAACGCCTGTTTGCACCCGAGATCGCCTGGTTCCAATCTGGTTCCACGGTAGTCACTGGCTAGTGACTTTGAACATTGTCCCCTCTGCTTTCAGGTCTCCACAACTTCAGATCCACCCTTGGATCCACCGGAACTCTTCACATCGAGCCGCCTGCAGCATCTTCAGCTCCAAGCACCATCGACCTGCGTGACGAAACCCGACACTAATTCGACCCTATGCACCCGCTTCCTGTGGGTGAGGTAACACAGCAACGCCAGTGTTCCCACACTGGCACACACCTCTAGGGCCTGTGTCTTAAGTTTCAGCTTTCTAGGTCACTAGGAAGGTTCCGAACTATCTAACTTTGTCACTTTTACGCACCATAGACTTAACATTGGTGAGTGCGTGCACTTTAAACACTGCACCCGAGTCCCGCAGGCCTTTCCCGACTTAGTCACTGCTAGTCCCGATCAGCTCCAGCGATTCCCAAGGCCCTAGGCCTGTTTCCTTTCCGATTGGTATCTCTTATACCACTTTCTTAGTATATGGTTTAGGTGGCCCCTAGGGCTCATCCATATTGTGCAACTTTTGTGTATTTTAAACTGTGTTTTGTTTAACGCTTGTGCTTCTGTGCTCATAAAGAGTTCAGGGGATATTTGTAGTTAATAAATATATATATATTTTGAATATATATCTGTGTGGTGTCCTTTCATTTGGTATTCAAGGGGATTGTGTGTGGTAATACAGCTGGCTTCACATGCCTTTCAGAGTTTAGCCTAAGACTGCTTTGTCCACGCTACCACTAGGATAACTGGTCTATAAGGTTGACTTACAACCAATCATCATAAGGGTTGCTTGGCGTGGTGCAAGGTGATCACTAGAACTAGTGAGCATCATATACCAGGCCAACTTCTCACAGAGAGGCGCCACCTAAATGGCCGTCTCTCTCTATCTAGGGCAACCTCCACCAATACGGGGGAGTGATCTGAAAGTCCCCGCGGCAGGATCGCCGCCGAGACTACTCTGGTAATGACTGCGGCGGGAACAAAAATGTAGTCCAGTCTCGAGAACGATCGGTGGACCGCCGAGACGTATGTGTACTCCCGCTCATGTGTGTGCAAATATCGCCATGTGTCCACCCAATTCAGGCCACTCACCATACCATGCAATTTAGTGGGGGTATCTACAATGGGGTCACCCCTAAACCTGAGGAGATCAATCCGACACTGCATGACATCATTCCAGTCCCCCCCTATTACCGCTAGGCCCTCCGGGATCTCAGCCCATACCGTGAAGAGTTTTTCAATCAGGGCCCATTGCAATGGAGGCGGAGCATACACGCTCCCAAGAACCACTGACTCTGAGCCCACCGTCCCTTGCACAAAGACATAACGGCCTTGGGGGTCTATCCAATGTTTAATGTGTGTGTAAGCCAACCTGCGGTGTATCAGTAGGGCCACCCCCCGAGATCCCCTCCCGAAGCCCGCGTGGTAGACCTGGTCGTAGCCATACCTCCGTAAGCTCAGGGTTTTGTTACCCATTAGGTGTGTTTCTTGTAGCATCAGGACATCCACATTCTCCCTCTTCCCCTGTCTCAACACCACACCTCTTTTGATCTTGTCGAGCATACCTCTCACATTCCAACTCATCACTCTCATTAGGGCGTGCAGGACAACCCCCCTTCCCCCCCTCCCTCAGCCCCCAACCACCCCTCCTTGTGATCCCTCCTCAAACCAACAGCAATCAACTTCCCACAACTCCCCCCCCCCACTCCCACCCCATACCTCAATGAACGATGAAGTATCTGTCGCGGTGTAGCGTGACTCCTGCCTGCAACATGAGACAGACCGCCCACCCCACCAATGGACCCCCATAGCTACCCTAAACCCACTAACAAACTAGACCTAACAGAGGGGTCGAGTCCGCCCTCCCTACGCCGTCCCCCCACCCGAATCCCAAAGCCACAAAGTTACTTGTACAGGTGAAGTCTTTTGTTGCAGTCCGCCAAGGCTGTCCACATCTGGGAGGAGCGAGTCATCTTCCCTTTAATCCTGAAGAAGCAATCGCCTTCCGCTGCGATACCTAAGATGTCGGAACTTGAGAATCTGGGGCCCCAGTAGCTCCCGCTGCCCCATTCTCCGTAGAGGAGTTCTTCTTAGAACGGGACCTCCAGTTGCTTCTGCTGCGCGACCGCCGTGGGGTCCGAGGGGGCCCAGTCGTGGAGGAGTCTGAATCTCGACCCGGGGGTGTGTGCACCCTAATACGGACCGTCTCGTCCGTCCAGGCAAAGACTTCCTCTGGGGTGTAAAAGAATATGGTCTTGGACTGGAACACCACCCGCAGGCGGGCCGGGTAGAGCAGTGCATATTGAATTTTCAAGCCCCGCAGTCTTGCCTTGGCCTCAGTGAAGGATTGGCGCTGCTTCTGCACCAACTTAGTGTAGTCCGGGAAAATCAGGATTTTATGATTGTCAAACAGCAGAGGGTCCTTCATATGGGCCTGTCGCAGGATCATGTCGCGGTCGTGATAGTTGAGCAGTTTGGCTATCACAGGTCTAGGGCGTTCCCCAACCGGCGGCTTCTGGGTCAGTGCCCGGTGTGCCCGTTCGACTATAAAGCAGCGCGACAGGGACTCCGAAGGAATCCAACTTTCCAGCCAAGTGGTCAGGAAGGCCTCCATGTCACCCTTCTCACAATCCTCCGGAATGCCCACAAATCGTAGATTGTTCCTTCTGCATCTTCCGCCCTCAGGGCAAGGCCCCTCTGGATGCCCTCCATATTGGCCACCTTCTTCTTAAGAGTCGCAACGTCATCCTCCACTCCAGTAATCCTTGTTTCGGCTTCCGTTATGCGAGCCACTGTGTTGCGCAGGTCCTGGCGCAGTAATGTAATATCTGCTCCGACTGCTCCAATTTTCGCGTCCAACATGTCCCGGGACTGTGTTATTGCCGCCATGAGGGCGGTATTATCAGGGACAGATGCAGGAGGTCCCCCGGCCGCACCGGCACCCCCTGGTGGCCCCGTAAATTTATCAATTGTGCCCTGCTTTGAGGTGTGTCCGCTGTTGCCGCCCCTCGTCATAACTGCCAATATATGTGGACACCAGGTCCAGGGCGCCACCAGCACAACAAACGAGGCGCAGGTGACCCCCCCCAGTCAATACGCGCCTCCGCCTAGGACATTACACCCCTGCGCTCCAGCTGTACCTCCACGGGGCCGCTCCTCTCTTTGAAGACCAGTAGGTGGGCCACTGCCAGGGGCAGGGCCACGTGAATCACTCCGCTGGGCGCACTCCAAGGGGCCCACCACCACCGACCCACAAGCCGTCACCGCCGGGCCAGGCCACAGGATACAGCCCCCTACGGGATCAATTCACGGCAATTATTGTATTGCCAGTCGTCGCTACCTGCGGCCACCTCTGCTCATGTGGGCCTGCCTGTGGTTCACCAGTGTCCGCAATCCAGATAAGGAGAAGTTCCAGGGCAAGGTGGGAGAGGCGCCGGATGTTGTGCCCCCAGTCCAAATATCTCCCCCCCCCTCGAACAGCGCCAGGAGCCGCCGCCTAGGTGTAGTAGAGGGTGGGGGGGGAAATCGTATTGCAAGGGGAGGAGGGGGGGCTCTCCACCACTGCACAGATCGGCCGCTACCACCAGTCCACCGCGACCTCGCAGCGGCCCGCCCAGCCGCCGATCCTGCTCTGCACACAGCCGGCGCTGTGGAGTGGGAGCCTCCAGCAGCCGACCCGCCGGCCTCCTCACCGGTCACTCCCAGCGCACCTTCACTCCGACGGCCTCCGGAGTCCCGATAGGCATGGACCGGCCACTGCTCCAGCGTCACGCCGGCTACGCCTCACTTCCGGTCCACCTCTGCAAGACGAGAGCCCCGGCTCCACTCGTGGCAGCAGGCCGCACGACTCGGGGGCCCGAGTCTCCGCTCGGCAGTCCGCCACAGCCCCAAAATGATCACCGAGGCTCCGCAGCGAGGTCCGACAGTCAGATTCGTCTGCTTTGGGCTCCTCAGGGTGAGGGAAACGAGGGATAAATGCAGGATATTGGATCGGCGGGACGGAGCTCACTTAAGCTGCGTCCGCCATGATCGCCGCCTTGCCCATGCCCCCCCGACGGGACCATTTTTGCTGCGCAATAGTGCAAGAGTCTGAAGATGTTGAGGACAAAAATGTATAGATGCGTGAAGCAATGTGACCAGACTTGAGCCACAAAGATAATAAAGAAACCAAAGGGGAGTTAGGAACAAGACGCACTTTGGCAAGAGCGACTTTAATTTTCAAAAAGGTATAAAAATCCAGATTAGAGAGTGAAAATTGCCGAGCTAAAGAAGAAAAGGGTAACGGGTCATCGTCGGAATTATAAAGATGCCGTACCAATGTAATACCTTTGGCAGACCAATATTGAATGAGTGGGGGGTCAATAAGAACCTTTATGCGGGGATTACGCCACAAAGACGACCACCTAGATTTATGAATCGGAGTTGCAAATCTCCGATCGACCAATTTACCAGCTGCAATGGTGTCCAATATAATAGCACGAGAAAAAAGAATAGATAATGAAGACGTAGTTAAAAATGAGGAAACCGGAAGAGGAGAAGAGAGGGCCCGTTCGATGCACATCCAAGAAGGGGTATGGCCCGGAAGTGAAGAAAACCACAAAGCTCCCTGAGAGGCTAAAAAAGCGATCTGATACTTTCCCCAATCTGGGAAATTACAGCCACCCATATCGTAGGGTTTCCTCAATGATTTATATGCAATACGAGCTCTCTTGTCATTCCAAAGAAATGAGGAAGTGATGGAATCAATCTCACGAAAAAAAGAAGAAGAGAGATTCAACGGGAGCATAGACTAAATAAAGTTAACAATAGGAGTGACCATCATTTTTAAAGTTTGGAGTCGGCCCCACCAAGAAATGTGTTTAGGAGACCAAGCCTCTAAAAGATGACAGACTTTAATTAAGGTCTGTGTCTCCTCCTAGAGCTCACAAACACTTATTACACATGTGTTCTTTCGCTAATCTTCATGATGTCTGGCGTCTTCATAACCCTACTGGCAGTGATTTTTCTTTCTTTTCCTCTCCTCATTCTAGTTTCTCTCGTATTGATTACCTCTTGGTTCATTCGTCTTTGCTACAATCTTCGTCTTCACCGTACATTCATCCTATTCTTGTCTCAGACCATGCGGCGATTTCCCTTTCCCTCTCGGGGCTCGCCCCTAAGAATTCCTCCCCTTCGTGGAAGTTAAATACGGAGATTCTTTATGATGATGCTGCGATCAGTGCCTTGCAAACCGATATGTAACAATTTTTTTCTGATAATGAAGGGTCCGTTGATTCTCCAGTGGTTTTGTGGGACGCCTTTAAATGTACTCTTTGCGGGTACATCATTAAAGTTATGGCACGCAGGAATGCTGCCATTAAGAAGGAACTTTCTGATTTAGCGGACAATATTAAACGTAGTGAACTCCTTTTACAATCTATTAAAACTCTAAAATATTCATATAATGCTCTTGTCACTAGGCGGGCTCATATTGGTGTTCAAGCACAAAAGTCTAAACGATTGTTGTTAAAAAATCGTGCTGGTAAAGTATTAGCAGCCACATTGAAGTTCCAGGACTCTGGGTATAAGTCGTCTCAAATTTCTTCTATCTCTGATAGATCCGGCGTTCAAAAATTTCAGACCAAGGAGATCCTTGCGGTCTTTCGTGGTTTTTATGATAATTTATATACTCCTACTAATCCATCGTCCTTGGAGGCTTGTCAGGAGTTCTTAAGCACTATTCCCATTCACTCTGTTTCTGAGGAAGTTGGGGAGCAGTTAGGCGCCTCAATTACAACAGAGGAAATTACTCTTGCTATCAAGGCTACTCGTTCTTGCAAGGCTCCGGGACCTGATAGCTTTCCCATTCTTTTTTATAAAACTTTCCTCCCTTTCATGGTCCCTCGGTTTAAGACCCTTTTTGATACATTCATTCAACGTGGTGCGGTTTCCGGTTCAGCGGCGGATGCTACTATTGTGGTTATCCCTAAGGAGGGGAAGGATATCACGGACCCTAAAAATTTTCGTCCTATTTCCCTCCTTAATATGGAGGCGAAAATGTATGAAAAATTCTGGCTAAACGTTTGGAGTCCTATATACCTTCTCTGGTTCACCCATCACAGACTGGGTTTGTCAAAGGTCGGCTTGCTAGGGACAACATTCGTACCTTTTGCCATATTTTGGGGGCAGCTAAACGATCCATGCTTCCTGCTGCAGCTTTAGCCCTTGACGCCGAGAAGGCTTTTGACAAGGTCTCTTGGCCTTTTTTACAAGCCGTTCTTAGTGCTCACAATCTTGGGGACTCCTTTGTTAATATTGAAGAACCGGGTTTTAGAACCCAGCGGCGCCAGGGAACAACGCCCAATGTCTTCGGGTTCACCTGTCCTAGAGTACAGAGACACGATGACGTCAAAGACCAAATTTATTGGCTGCAACCAGGAACAGAGGTCTACGAAGCACAACACGGGTGGTTCACAAGAGACTGCACACATTCAAAGAGTGGAGCATGGTCTTTTATGCCAAAAATCACATTCCTGACTAGCATCGATTACTTTCAAACTGACCAATGGAAACGTGACATTTCAAACATATCGCATAGCGGCAATCCCACTTTCAGTTGTCCAGCCCAACAGAAATGACCAAGCACATTCCAATATTCCTGTTCGATCAGGCCGGACAAACCCATCATAAAACCTTAACCCACATCAGTGATTAAGCCATAAAGGAAGGAACAGAAACAGATGAGAAGCAAGATAGAAGGGTGGGTGCGTGTGCAATAAAACTAGCAATGTCCTTCCCTTTGATCTTTATCTGACCAGCTGCTTGGGGAACTGGCTCAGCGAAGTCGGCCTCGGGCAAGGGAGTCAGTTCGGCCAGGTCATGCAAAAGTCAGCTAAGGTGTATGTGTCCCAAAGACTTGTTCGGCCATAGTCATCGGCCTATGTGAGGGCAACCACACAAAATGGCTGCCGCACACAAAATGGAACTCGAAGGTTCGAACGAAATCCCTCAATTACACAGTGTTTCCATTAATCGATTCTAACGAAAACACTCGTATATACCGCACTCGTCATTTGCGGTCCGCTGATACCAAAATCGTCTATATCCGACGACCTTCATTTTACGGGTTCAGAATCTCCAAACCACAGACCCTCGAACCACGGAACCACAGACCCTCCTTTTGCCCTTAGACAGGCAATAAACCCAAACCCATGTTAATCTGAATCCAGGTCTATACTCATCAGATCATCAAGGTGTTGCTGTAGCATCATCCTCGTACTTAGCAACTCTCTCTGGACAGGTCTCCTCGCACACGAAGTAGCACAGAGGCCACATATGGCAGGAGCACACTGTACACAAAGACAGAACAGGAAGAGGATAGCTAAGATCATCCCAATGACCGTCAGAATCTTCCATCCCCACGTGGATATCAATCCCCAGAACCATCCCATCAACGACCAATCTCCCTTGTCCACATGGACAGACTCGGAGATCTTATGTAGCTTGGAAATGGCCTGGAAGACTGTCGGAGCGTTGTCTGGAATGAAAACGCAGCAGCTCGATTGGATCATTTTACACACTCCACCTCTATCTGCAAGTATGACATCAAGAGCAACTCTATTCTGAAGTGTCATAAGTCGATCCGACTGGAGCTCAGCAGTCAAGTTACTAAGGGCACCAGCAGTTTCGACTATGGTGGACTCAACCACTCTCGTCAACTGGCAAATGTTTCTGCTGTTAGCCATCGGTCCCCAGAACGGCAGAAAACCCTTAAAGAAATCTCCCAACTCTTGCCCTGCGGTATCTTCCTTACTGAAGACACCTCTAGCAACTCTCGTCTTATGGTAATCTGCCGCAGCTGTAAAAGTGGGAGGCAACAGGAAAGAAACAAAACATGTGCCCGAAAAGTCAGGCGGCAACCATGTATACGCCTTGTCATAACAGATGAAATAGGTGCCCTTAGCTGCTAGGAACGCTGGGGAAGTCTGAGACGCAAATACATAAGCTCTCGGATTCTTGCCATTACCTTGCAGACAATAACGACCCTGATGAGGCACTATCCAAATCGGTGGAGAACTTTTTGCTCGCTGGTTAACACTCAGACTAACTCCATATCCAGTAACGTTCCAACCAATGTATGGTTGTCTCTCATCTTCCGGAATAGTCTCATAAAACTAGTTCCTTTGACCATGTCGACTATACCCTTGGCCAAAGCACTATTTTTCAGATTATCTCTCGCTGAACGTTGGGGATAGACATTATGAGCATAAATGAACATCATTCTATATGCCCAAACAGAACCATTGTAGCTGAAAGGCAAAAGCAGGTACGGAATACCTTTATCGGTCGTATGGGGCATTAGACCACAAATCCAACAATTTGTAGTGTTCATTACTAGCTGGTGTTGGTGTAGGAGTTGAACAAAAGATTTGTTAGCAAATTCCAGTCTTCTAACTATCTCATGTTCGGGCAGAGGGTGAAAAGAATGAGAAGAAATAGTAGGAGGAGGTATAGGTTGCATAGTGGGTACGTCACTCGAAAAGAGAATGTCACATATCCAATTAAAAACGTTATTAAACTCAATAGCAAAAACAAGCACAATATTAAAAATCTTTTTCGTGTGATTAGTTTGTATATCTTATTTTTAACATTCATTGTCTTTACAGGTCTCTCCAACTCGAAGAAATCCATCCTCACTAAATATGCTGCTCGCGATGGTAGGGTGTTCTATGCTAAGGAATGCCTCTGTCAACCCAGGGCAACTCCCTCAAGCCAACCAGAACCTTCGACCTAGTGCCTCGGGCTTGCACTCCAAAGACTTCGGCAACCGCGACCCTACAGCTGAACCCGGATGGCGGTTCGAAAAACAAAAATAAGTAGATCCTCGGAGGAGAGTTAACCTACAAACATCAAAAAAATTGTATCACAACTTTATTAGTCCAGCGACTCTCTGTCGCAAATTATAACGCTCTTTGCCAGGCAATGTTTGTTCTTGAAAAAACAGTTCAGGTTCACTAGTGTTCAAACGATTTGACGGAGGCACAGCTTCTTGCAAAAGATTGTCACTTTCTCGTTCAGTGGTTGTTCCAATCAGACGGGCATCGCTGAAAGGCAGAAAACCGGGCACGGTCTCAGTCTCAGAATCAGCAAGTCCTTTCTGGACCCACTGGTTGTACGGTAAGGGCAGGGGTGTCACTAGGGGGGTGCGGGGGGTGCGGACCGCACCGGGTGACACCCTCACATGGGGTGACACCGTGCAGGCTGCCAAGTATCATCACAGGGGTGACGCTAATGCATTTCTTTCTGGCACATCTGTGCGTGCGCCCGGGCCGGCAGGCTTCACTTGCCAGCACAGGCTCAATAACAGTTAAAAATCTCTCTGTGCCGTGCCGTGCTACAATCTTACAATATGTCCTCTAAACCTGGAGACTCGGGCGGGGCCTGCCCTCAGCAGAGTCGTTGCGTTGCAGGCTCTGTGGCGCCGTGTGGTGGGGGGATGTGACCTCACTTCAGTCAGAAGCGGCGGGAAGGAGCTGGGGTCGGACTCGACTGGCACAGACACTATCTGTGCACCTGCTGTGCCTCATGGTTACAGGATGGCATTTGCTGCGGGAGTAGTTGCGGCCACGAGACAGACCTTTCGAATTGCCGCTGGCATCCTCAAAGTAAGTGAGTGCCTCCAAAGTTACAGGGAGCCCTACTGACGCTGCAACCTGTTGTGAGACAGGACCTCAGAGGTTCGAGCCTAACAGATGGTGGGAACTGTCTAAGTTTCCTTTCGACGAACATGACTCTTGCGGAGGTAGCACTGTGTTGGCAGCCGAGGTGGGTAACTCGGAGGGAACAACTTCCAGCGCACAGGTGACAACTGACTAGTTGGAGCATGAAACTGAGATCGTCTGCGAGAAAACACATTCCGATGAGCTCTCCAACAACAGAGTCCCTGCTGTAAGAGCCTGAGCAGCGATTCTCGATTTAATGTAAAGTCGCAGTCTCTCTCACCCTACTCTGCATCAAGGTAAACACCGACGCTCAAGCAGTTTTTTAACTATCGTTCGTGACATTGGGTTTATTTTAAAATTCGGCATGAAGTATTATGCACTACAGTGCTTTATGTGTAGTTATATAATGCTAAAGTTCAGACTGTATATATTTATTAGCCTTCAAGATGCAATGGTTTTACTAAGCAGCAGGAGTAAACAAACACTAGCTGTTCCTAAAACATTGCATCTTTGTAATCATTGACAGGGCCGAGTGTATATCTTAAAGGGCAAGTCTTTTTTTTCAGTGCATTCTGCGAGCAAACGGATTTAGCTCGGGCCCTGAATTTAGCGCCTGTGAAAGGGAATGTATCGGAAGCACAAACTAGTGTTGTAGTTAGTGCTCAGGGCGCAGTTGGGGTCAACATACGTGAGCAGGTGTGTATTTAGAACAGGCTGTGTGTATGTTCATTCAATCTTTGGCCTCTGTGTGGACTGTCATATATATGACTCTGGTGATTTTGGTGGGAGCAAGACTCCAATGGGGCTTATTTACAAGCCCCTTGCGCCGCGCCATTTTTAATATGGGAAAATGCGATGTACCAACGGCGCAAGGGGCTTGTAAACAAGCCCCAAGACTGCTAAAGCAATGGTTTAAGTGGGTGGTCCCTCCGGGTCTTAGACCATGTTGTAATTAAAAGTTAGCATTGCAACTGGTGTCACTTTTGGGCCTAATAATCATGTCCCTAATTTGCAGTCAAAAGCACTGCTCGATTTCTGACCAATGGATGTAATCCAAATCTGTGATTTAGCTTCTGTTTATATTGCATGTGTTTTACTTAATCTTCCATTCCCAAAGAGTGTTTATTAATTCTTTGGGTGTTATATTTCTGTACTTCAGCAGCTGAAAGGAAGGGCACAAATTGAAACTGTACATGTCACATAAAGCTGTCCCTAGGCTGGCGCTCTGCACACCTGTCCCTTCTCTTCCGGTGCTTTTAGCATTCAGCCAGCGGAACGGGCCCAGCAATTAACACAAAGGCAGGGCCATTCCTGGTGACTGGAGGCCTCGCGGGACTTAGGGTGGCGCGGGCCTGCGCAGAGGCGGCCCTTTGCTGGGAACAGAGAGGTGTCCCCGCCAAATAGGCCGCGATATGAAATGCTATTAATAATTATGCGGGAGTGTCCCTTCCATCAACCGTTTATTGAAAGGTACTCAGTGCGGGAGCCTGCCTTCTGATTTATGAGAGCAATAAAGCTCCAAACTCTCTCACACTGGTGAACTCGGAGGAGGTCCATGGGGTAAGTCGTGAGGGGGTGACACCATGAGCTACCGCACTGGGTGACACCAACCCTAGTGACGCCACTGGGTAAGGGCAACGGAGCCCGTTTACAGTGTACGCCGTGGATCCAGTTTTTCTTGCCTTGCACTCGAACTGCAGAACAAGTAGATAGTAAAACTAGGTGCGGTCCTGTCCAGCGGGGCTTGCTCCGCTGAAAGTTCTTCACGAAAACCCAGGCACCGGGTTCAATGGCGTGGCCTGGATCTTCAGAAGCCTGTGGCAGACTATTGTGAACTTGTTGGTGTAAAACACGCAATTTAGCCGTCAATTCATACAGGTAATCGAGCAACACAGGATGTTCGATCTCACTAAATTTAGTCTGTCTTGGCACACCCCAAATATTCGCCGGGCGTCCAAACACGACCTCATACGGACTCAAACCGATTCGTGAATGCACAGTCATTCTAGTGGACAAAAGGGCTAAAGGCAAGGCATCTGGCCATTGTAAACCAGAGCTAGCTAGAATTTTGGCTAACTTTAATTTAAGAGTGCCATTATAGCACTCCACTAAACCAGCCGATTGGGGGTGATTTGCAGCGTGGAACTTCTGCCTTATACCTAACCCATACCATACTCTCTTCATCACTTGACCCACAAATTCACTCCCATTGTCACTCCAGATCAATCTCGGCAAACCAAACCTAGGGAAAAACTCTTTGATAAGGGCTTTCGCTGTGGACAAGGCAGTATTGTCCTTCAAAGGGTAGGCTTCCACCCTTCTAGAAAAAGAGCAAACAACCACTAACAAATACTTTAGGTTGTTGCACCTCTCCATGTGAATGAAATCTAGCTGCAAAGCTTCAAACGGATATGTAGGAGGAGCAAAATGACCAGCTGGAGTTGGAGTTCCCTTACCAGGGTTGTACATCAAACACACCATACAGTTCTTAACCAGATTCTCTGCACATTTAGGAATACCTGAATTCTGCCAAACCGGATCCAACAACTTGCAAATCCCTTTCACGCTAATATGTGCCATCCCATGAGCCATTGTAACAAATGGAAGCACATACGCATCGGGTAACAACCATCTCTGATGCTCTGACAACTCAATACAACAACCATTCAAGTCCAATTTACCCTTGCTTTCTCTCCATTCATTCAACTCTTTCTCTGTAGCTTCAGCTTGGATGGATTTCACACTCTCGATCATATCTTCACACATACTTCTATCTGGAACCCATCTCGCCGGACCTGCAACATACATTTCTCGCAGTTTCTTTCGCAACTTCATCTGCAAATGCATTACCACGACCAACATCATCCGTAACTTTCTTATGCGCACTGCATTTCACTATCGCTACTTGCTGTAGTGTAGTTCCTAGTTTCCCACTAGGCCCTGCGCATTGGAATAACATAAACAGTAGTATCGACGTGGAACTGCGGATATTCCAGGCCTCCACTGACTATGCTAAACTTAATTGGGTTGTGTTACCAACTAGCTCAGAGGTCACTGGAAACTTTCTTCTCTGCATAGGAAGTGATCAGCTTCCTTGGCACAGACAAGAAGGGATTCAGTTTTCCAACAACCGTGCAACATGACAACTTTGCTCCTCAGATCAAGAGTCAATCTCTAGGGTCGTGTGAAACAATAGACATAGATTTCACTCAGTCAGTCTAGTGCAGTTTACTTTCACGGTATGTAGAGAATAGAGAGACGGGCGTGTATCAATAAAGGGTTAACATTTATTGAACAGTCTTTCTTCTCGTACAAGAGAAATGTATTGCCACAATTGCAATAACTGTTATTATAAAAAGTACGTACAGTAAGATAAGTATTGCGAAATAGAACTGTAAAAGCATTGATATGGTTTCTTAGCCATACAATGGTTAAAAGTAATAAAACATATATACAGTCATATATACATTAGGCTAACATACTCAACTGGTGCTTCTAACTAAGCCTACCCCAGTGTGCCTGACCTAAGCCTAACACGTGAGAAGGGGAGTGAGTAAGTAGCTTAAGTTAAGTTGGTTTTGCCAAGGTTTGTTTCAAGAATTCTCGTCTAAGGGTTTAGTCAACACCATACCTCTGAATAGAATGATGGAGGATTGGTATCTCCTTCAGGGGTCTCTCTCGATATCCCAGTCACCCGCGAGGGTAAACCGGAAGCGCCGGGACTGGATTTCTCTGCACGAGAAAGGCAGCGGCTTCTCTTCAGCGCGTCGAGGAAGGAGGCGGGGGACAGCGTCCGCGGGCAGCTGGGCTGGATGTCTTCGCAGAGGACGGCTGCTCAGCTCCTCAAGCGTACTGCACCATAGTTCGCGCTGTAGCGGCGATAATGGTAATCAGCAGCTTCACCACCACAGGATAGCAAGCTGCAGCGACAGAGTGCTAGTTTTTACCAACACAGGGTCATGCAGGCAGCCAGCAGCATCAGCAACAGTAGCTCTCGCTCATTGCTTAAGGCAACGTTGGTAATATTTATACCTGACAGGTGCCGGGTTTGACGCAAGTTTGCTGGACATAAGACGTCAATTAAAGATGTCACTAGGAAGTGACAGTTATCAGTTGCTCATTAGAGTTCCATTACTAATCAAAACATAGCAAGCGGGGATTTCCAGGTTTGCTAAGTTTTTATCTTGTTGAAGAACTTGGAGTGTTATCTAGGAATATCAGATAGTGACTGCTGCTCTGTCATTGCACTAATTGGTCACAAAGGAAGTAGCAGAGAGTCATGCTGGAATGTGGCTCTGTTCGTGTGAGGCCAGAGATGACTTTTCAGAAAATCGCACTTGAACGGTTATGCCAATATAGGGAATAAATGGATTTATAGCCGAATAGGGGCATAAGGTCACAGTATCGATCAGGAACCTAGATAAGCACGCAACACCCACTCCACGGGTAATGTCCATCAAAATTACTAAAACTAAGCAATTAGATGCATGTGTAACATTGCCCACCCCAAAATACATAAATGCATTCGAAATAGGCGTACTTGTAATACATGGAATTTAGGTACTGTACGTTTTTTTAAAAGCATAGTAATCATTCAAAAATATTGCATATGAAATCAATGAACGATTATGAAAAAGAAATTACACATGAAGTATCTCTGACAGAAGAAATGCGAGATAAATCATCACTTAAGAATGCATTGTAATAACATGTGTGCTAGAGGCTGGTGTTATGTTGTTATGTCTCTAGATGTGTTTAGAAAGCTTCTGTTCTCTAAGAATAGTTTCTACGTTAAGCAAAGAATTGTTCGTGCCAAAAAAGGGTCAATATTAGAAAAATTGTCCAATTCAAAGAAAATAGATTTCCAAAGCTCCTGGCAGTTTTTGTTGATCAAAACTGAAGGCCGAATTCAGAGTTCATGGGAACGCTGTGTGTCGGAAAGCTTCTAAAAGTTATTGTTTCTCTGTGGGTGAGACCATCGTATCAGACAGGCTCGCAAAGAATTGGTCTACAAAATCAGGTGATAGTTCAACCAAATTAGATAGCGCTGTAACTTGGCAGGTGTGAGAATGATTGCTGTCATCGAAGGCAGGACCAGCAATGCTCACAGCACGTTGTACCTGGGTGATGTTGCTTTTGTCACTCGCTCCACTGTTACCACTTGGCTGTAGTACAGGAGTCTCCACGAATGCCGTCATCAGGATTGGTAGCCGCTGGGGACAACACAATGCGTGAGCCGTTATTGGACTGAGCAAAGTATCGACGTCCATTGGTACTGCTGATGGAAGTGAAAGACAGATGTCCAACACGCATTCATCTCCGCAAAGCATACACCGTAGCACAGGTAAAATGCAATTTTGCCATATCGGTCTGAATGAAAGGAACCAGGTCATGTTTAGATCTCTCAGCCTGGCCAATCCGAGGACATCAGTTATCCTGTACCTGTAGCGCATTGCTAGGATTGTCTCTTCCATTCCCATGGGAGCTATGTCTGAGCCGAGGCTTGCCATAACGAAGCAGGAGGGTCAAAAATAGAATCCCTGCAACGAGTCCCAAAAATAGTGGTATGCCGCCAAAAATGGAGTGCACAAAATTAGGAAAGATTCCCAAAATTGCCTGGAAGGGTGTTAGCAGTCCCGTAAAGACTGTCTTAAATATGCCTGGGATGCTTATTGCACTAGACATGTTAAGGAGTTGGCTGCACATTTCTACGAAATGCACGGGGCAATTTGTTGATAAAAGGTCATGGACTTCAGTAGCCGTCCTTGCGACTAGAAGATCATACGTCTCTTTAGATGACGTTATAGGCACTGTTGTCTGTAAAAGCACAGATTTCATTTTGCTTAATGTATCAATTCGTATAGAATAGAGATTCAGACGAGGCCAGAGGGGAGTCACTATGTCTGGAGGCCCGCTCGGGAACAATGCTTGCATACAGCATTTGACCATGGACGTAACTTGTACTAGATAACTTGTCCCTGGTGCGAGGCCACAACACCTGTGATCCGTTCTAAGAATGTAACTCCCGTTCGAAAGTTGCATAAAGAAGGGCTCTATCTGAGTTGCAGGCGTGACTAGCTGGTGGCATGAAAGGTTGTTTGAATTTCCATCACATGCTCCGTGTAAATTAATACCCTGACACAAAAGTATACCGCTTAGTGAATGTTTACAATTCTCACCACTAAGAAATACATTTTTGTCGCTGTACCCAATTGTTCATACTGGCCAGTAGGTATGTATTCAAGGCACTTTTTAAATCGGAAAGTTGTTATCGGAATTGTGATAATTCCGTGTATTATCCATTCAATGACAGGACTCTCTGACATTGTCAATGGTAATCTCTCGAGTCTTTCGATGCTCAGGATTGTATTGTCTGCTCCTTTCTGTGCCAAACTGATCTGTTTATCAGTAAGGTTAAAACTGGAAAATAATGACGTTGTGTTGATTAAACGCCAAGGCACATAGCCTGAACGAAGGTTTTGCAGCGTCCAGCCTAGTTCTATGATAGAGCGTAATTGAGACTGGCCATGTTGTAACATTAGCAAATCTCTGTCTATCACATCAAAGGCAGAGGATACAATATTGTCCAAAGATTATATTCTGGAAGACAGAGTCATTAACCCATTGTCTACTACAGAAAGTGATTTCTCCAAATTAATACGATCAATTTCTCGTACCTTTTCAGCAGTTTCAATTTGCTTTACTTTCCAAGCCTCGTTGTAAGCAGCATAGATGCTGGTCGCTATGAAACGCTTTTGACGCTGTTTGCGTGGTCCAAGAATGAAATCGCGCAAATCAGCACCATCTTTTAATAAAGACAAGTGTTGCCTAATTTCAGCCAGTGTGGATGTAGCTAGCCATTCTAGTCAGAGTTTCCCTACACTGTATGTTGTTATAATCCCTGGATGTTGTCTCTGGGAGTATCTAGGGTCTAATCTGGTCATTTTTAAACCCTATGTTTTATTCAGGAACCTATCTTGACAACTATTTGTGTCTGTAGGCCAGATTAACCACTTTTTCCAATCAGGATGTGTTCTGTTGAAATGTAAAATTTGTGACACGTCTAATTCAATATCTGCGGTTACATTTTCAGGTATTGGCTTTGGTATAGATGGTGTTTTAAGGTCTTTGATCTTAGCTAGGCCAAGACAAGATGTTTGGTGTACTGTGTCATTTAAAAATAACATTTGTTCTGGTATCATGCAGGTTCTAAATAGTGCTTCAATGCCTTGCACCTGCCAATCTTTTGTACCCCAAATCGTTTTCGTTTCAATATTATTTTCCCAATAATCAAAACCAAATGTCATCATTTTGTCATAAAATGCTTCTGAATATATCAATTTAGAATTTGTCAGCATTGTTTTCATTCCTGTTTTCTCTAACAGTTTATAATAAAACGTTTCTGCATCACTGGTGTTAAACCCTGAGAAGTATTTGAATTTCTCAAAAAATGCTTTAGAACTGCTTTTAGGTGGTGTAGAACAATGTTCCCATTGATTATACATAAAAACATTTCTAGGCTGTGCAGATTTATGCAAGTAATGATCCCCATAGTGGGTGTAACAGAATAATTGCTCATAACTAGATGAACCTTATAAATAATCATGATCTGTGAATCTAGCTGACATTACTAAATCAGACATCATGTCATTAATACTGTTAAAGTCCCAATCATCAGAGAATGTACTAGGAGTCACAAAGTCACTTAAGGAAACCTTTAGTTGATGAGGATACTTCAGGATTTCAACCGGACCGTAGATCTCATAGTCTGTTTTCTCCCATACTACTCCACCAGGTATTGGAATTGCTGTGACATTTACTGTTGACAGTTCTCTTTTCTTCACGTGGGATGATCTGTGTGGTTTCAGGACTAGGTTGATGTTCTGACTTGCTGTGTCCATTGTAATATATTTTCCTTCAATGAATTTTCCCAAACATAGTACCATGATGAGCCAAAGCAGGAGGAAAAATACACCTAGACCGAACCAGAACTCTAGCCAAGGGGAAACAAGGTAGACTTCCTTCAGTTGATGAAAGAGTTCTGTTGCTTTTTCTTTAAAAGACTTTTTTGTTTCTGGCATCACTTCGGGGTCGTTCAGATCTTCAGAGAAGTTGTCGAAGTTGATGAAATAACCAGAGGCAGTTCTGTCAATTGATGGGATTGTTCTTTCAATCTGTCTCTCGGTAGCACTTTCTGATGCCACATCATTGTAGACTGGTGTTGTTTCTTGACGAACTGTTTCAATCTGTGTTTCAAGAGGCACGAGTTCCATGGCATTATTGCATAGTCCTTCATTGTGCACTGCAGGCTGATCGAATGTGATGAGTCTTTCAGTTTGAACCTCTTGGATTGTTGCAAGTTTGGGTATTCTGTTGTTTCTTGGGAGTCCACTGGGCCTACTGTTGATTATAGGCCACATGCTTGTGGTTTTACCAGATCGATAGACACGACTCTGTTCTCCTTTTTACCAGCAAGGGGCGGTAGCACAACTGATCTTGTTCCGGTGACTGCTAAGACAGGTACTGCTTTTCTGTAAGAAGGCCCAAATTCCTTCTTAACCGCGATCTTTTCTCTGACTAGATCCCCAATCTTTGGAATCCAGACAGGCCTTGCTGGGGCTGTTGCGGGTGGTGCCTCGTCAGTGGTACTTAGCTGTTGCTTTAACTTTATGTTGCTTAATGATTTTCTTGTTTCACTCAGTTCCTGTAAAACAGCCAAACGGTCTTTTACATCAAAGTGCTTTGTTTCTTCTTGTACCACTGGCATCTGACTATCGAGGTCCTGAACGTTCATTCTAATTCCGAACAATAGTTCGTATGGGCTGAAACCTTTTAGAGAATTTCTTGGCATGTTGTTAAGACTAGTCTGGACACTTATTAAATGTTTGACCCACCCAGCGCCTGAACCTAATACCTTCGCTGTTATAGATTGCTTTATGTCACGGTTTTTTCTTTCTATCACACTTGTGCGACGGACAAGAATACCGCAACCCAATTCCCATGCTGGCCATGGCCTCCTTATAGGCTCGAGAGCTGAAAGCAGGACCCTGGTCAGAATGGAACGTGGTAGTTGCGTATGTGCCGATAAAGACTCGCAAATCTTTTATAACAGTTCTAGGCGTCAGCCGAGTGCTGGAGGACTCATTTTTAAAGTGCTTTTCGTCTTCACTAATTAATAGGATGCAGGTTTGGGTGCAGGCAGCGTTACGCTCTTTCTGACTGGTAGCCGGTAGCAAGGTTCGCTACTGCGATCCCTATTGCAGTTTTCACATTTGTTTGCATATATTTGGTGTTCTATACTCATTCCCGGCCACCAATATACTGATTGTAATTCAGTCAGAGAAACCTTAATTGTTTGGTGTCTCAGACCCAAACCCATATGTGCATCTGCTATTAAAAATATTCTCCTGTTCGTGTTTGGAATTACTCTATCCCCCACTCCAGGGATTCGAGCAAAAGGAACGGAGTTTGCATCGATTATGTATGCATAATTGAGTGGATAGTTTACGGGTAGTGCTGCACAGTCGCCTTTTACGGTCGTTTTTACTGCCAGCATGGTTTCCCCGTCTATGTATTTATCTGTACGCTTTTTTGTGGCTACGGAAGCCGGTTTAGTTGCTTCCGCTTTGGCTGTATTAGCCAATGAATTCCCTGCAACGTGAACGCCATCACGTTGAAGACTCTGTGCGTGAATCACGTGAGTCTTTTGTAGTTCTTTGTGTAAAAGAGCTACCTCGTTCCAGAGCTTTTTATGCTTTATTGTGGCACCTGTGTCATCTTTGTAGTCGTTTTCGATCCAACTCTGCAGTTTGTTATTGTAAGAATTGACGCAAAAATGAGAATCGCACACTATAAGTGTGGGGAATTCGCGTTCTGCATTTTCGAGCGCCATCTTAAAACATCTGATTTCAGTTCTTTGAGCCGAACAGTACTTTACTGATTCAGTTTTTGTTATTTTCGGTTTGATTTTACCGCACAGCCAACGACATTTAATGATCGCACATGCTGCATCGTAGGATTTTCTCTCTACGTTGAAATGCTGTACAGAGCTATCTGTATAGATTATACAGGCATATAATGGGAGAGGCAGAATTTCGATTGGCAGAGGATATTCTTCTTCATACTCTAAATCATTCAGTTCTTCGTATTGCGGGGCGAAATAGTATTTCACGTCTTCCACTCCTAGAGAATCTATGCACTGTATCCATTTTGGATCCAGTGACACTGTAGGCAGGTTTACTGGGCTGAATAGCGCCTCGAAGGCGGATTCCGCTGTGAGGATGTTAATCCTTTTGCCGTGTGCTAGTTCTCGTTCATTTGCTAGTGCGATTTGCACTGCGTTCACAGTTCTTTCTGTGTGACTGAATGTTTTTTCTGCTTGTGTGTACAAGTGAGATTTAATTGAAATAGGTACCTTTTCTCCCTCATTAGAGGTTAGGTATGTGAATCCGCATCTTCCTGGGATGACTCGGATTACAAGATCGATCGTGTTGTCACGTGTATCTAATTTTGTTTTTGCTAACATGTCTGTTTGCAGTGATCTCAAAATTTCTGTGTGTTTTTGAGTCCAATTGATTTGTTTAAAATCAGGTTTAATTAGTTCGTAGAGAGGTTTAACCCTCTCTGCGTAATTTAGGATGTAAGTTCTTCCGAAATTCAGAAAACCTAGTATGGATTGTAAATTCTTCAGCGTTTTTGGAGCTTGGAGTACAGCGCACTTCTCTAAGAAGTTTTCTGCTAGGCTTTTCCCTTCACTTGATAATTCGTACCCTAAAAACAGTACTGTCAGATGGGCAATTCGGGACTTTTTAAAGTTGAATTTGTAACCCTCTGCTGCGAACCCAAGTATAATGGTGTTCACTCTTTTCAAGTGAGTATCCAAGTCGTCGTCTGTGAGATAAATATCATCTACGTAAGATAATGCTTCATCATCATAGATTTGTAGTAACTCTGTTACCCTAGCTGAGAATAGTCCTGGGCTGTTCTTGAACCCCTGTGGGAGTCGACAGAATTTTTTCTGCGACCCAAATGCGAAGAAAGCGGTCAAATACCTGCTTTCTGGTGCAATGTTTTGACAAAAGAAACCGTTAGATATGTCTAATGTTGTTTTGTATTTTTTCCTAACTATGTTATTCATTAGGGCTGCACTATGCGAGTTTTGTACTGCAAAAGTTTTGCAACATGTATTAAGATGTCTGTAGTCCAAAACTAGACGATATGAATTGTCTGGCTTGGAGACAGGAAACAAAGGATTGTTCATTTGAGAGGTGCATGTTTCAATCACCCCCTGGTATTCAAGTTGATCTAAGATCTCCCTGACCTGTTTTTTAGCTTCTTGCTTTATGGGATACTGCCGTTGGGCAGTTGGTTCACTTTTTAGTTGGATTTTGTGAGGAGGAGAGTCCTCATCCCATCCTACATGATTTTTATATAATGCAGGTGCCTGGGCTACTGCCCATTTCCTTGCATATGTGTATTTTTTGTGAATCGGTATGTGATTCGAGAAGGCAGGCATAATTACTTCTTCGCCACGAGGGCACTCCCTGACAAACTCCGGGGGCCAATCTTTTTCAGCTAACAGAATATCATAGCCTTTTGAGAGCTTATCCCAAAATAGACCCTTAATTTTCCTAGTCTTATCACCCTCTATACGCAATGTTATTTCGTATATTTTATGGGGCTCGCTAAGTCTGGTGTCGGCAGTTTCAACCTGAATGTATTCATTCGTGTCCACTGTCTCCAGATGACTCATCAAGTTCTTGCGCGCTATACTGATCTCTGCTGCACTGTCCAACATTGTCAATGCCCACTCCCCGTTTTTCAACTGTGTCCTCAGTATTCTCGGCATGGTTGATTACTCTAATACTGGCTACCTTCTTTTTCTGAAATTGAGATTTTTTACTCTGAGCAGGTTCCTTGTCTTTGGACTTGGTGTGCTCTCCTGGGTCTGACCGTCCTCTTCTTTCCGAATTCTGTGGAAGAGATCGAGAGGGACGTGTATCAAAACTTTGATATCTATCAGGTTTTTTCAGATTATCCCTATTTCTAAGGTTATATCTTTTCTCAGAGGGCTCCCTCTGGGGAGACTGGCGTTCTCGAGTCGGAGTTCTTTCCCTCCGTCGAGGAGACCTTCCTCTGGACTGGAAAACTTTTTCCTTGGGAGTGGATTGTTTATTTCCATCCCAACTCTTTTTAGGAGTGTTTAAATTATTTTTAATAAATAATTTTTCAGGATTTTCAAGCAGTTGGGGCTTTACTGGTTTCCCACCCAAGCTGTCTCTACCTAATTCTTCATAGCATTTTTCTATGATTTTTACAAGCTCAACAGGATCTTTTATATCTGTTTCCCTCAACTTCTGGCGAATCGCCACAGATGCTGCTTCTCCCTTTATGTTGGCTAATAATATAGCCGTGACCTGCTTGAAGTCTTTCAGTAATTTCATACCTAGATTTAAAGCGGGCTCTGGACCGAATTCATTTTGAATCTGTTTTAGCATTTCTGGTATTACCGCCATAGACGGCACACCGTGTGTTTTTGTGTAAATGGAAGCAAAGACTGTGCCCCAAGTGTCACAGTCCTCCACGTGTGGTGCGATTCCCATAGGAAGGCAGATGGTCAAGATTCTGTGTTTCTCAATAGGGGTAGTATCAGGAAATACTGCCTCTATTTGAGTGATTTTCTGTGCTAACCAGAAAGGAATTTGTTCCCGTTTTACGGGTGTTTTACCAAGACATGACTGTATGTTCTGTGGTGTAATTTTATTTGTGTTTCCCTGATGAGGGGTCAGCTGGTGTGAATTAACAGCTGGCTGGACTGTTGCAGTCCGCATTACATATTGGACTAATTGCCTATGTATTTTTATTAATGTGTTTAGCTGTGCTAACAGCTCTTCCTTGGACATTTTTGCAATGTCAGGATGTGGTGTGTAGCTGGCTAGAACCGGCCACGTTGCTCCTGGTCTCCCTAGAGGACCGAGCCTAGTTATGTGATTATTGTGTTTTAGGGCGCCATTAAACCAGAGCAGGTGCTCTTGAAATTTAAGTGGAATTTCAATCTCCTCGAAAGGAGCGTACTCTTCCGGAGGTTTCTCTATTTTGTAATAGTGAAACTCTTGTGTTCTAGCGTTTGCCGCTGGAAAGTTTATCCATGAATAGAATACCTCTGTCTGCCGATACTCGTGAGCCTCCATCACGAAAATTACTGTACCACCCTGAGGTGTCAGTCCGTTTTCTATAAGTTTTAAAGTTATAGATTTTCTCAACTGGACCGGGATGATAATAGCATCTGGGTCTGCTTGTTCGGGACCTTGCTGAGTCGCATCTACTGCGGCCCCAGAGGTTCCGTTTTCTACTGACATTTCAAAAAATGCAGGTTTGCAGAGTAGGTCTCCAAGGAGACAAAGATTAGATGCACAATATTTTGGAACACTGTATCCTTCAACGTTGAATAAACCAGAGCTTTACATAGGAATCTCTTCCTACTAAGGTCGGGCGGATTTTAACCTTTCACCCACTCCAGACGTCTATTGGAGTTTTTACGGGAGAAAGGGGTCTGTGAAATATGCACGACTGAGTTACTCTACAAGTCTTGCGTTAGTTTATCGCCTTACCAAACGTTTGGGCGCCATGTAGTGTAGTTCCTAGTTTCCCACTAGGCCCTGCGCATTGGAATAACATAAACAGTAGTATCGACGTGGAACTGCGGATATTCCAGGCCTCCACTGACTATGCTAAACTTAATTGGGTTGTGTTACCAACTAGCTCAGAGGTCACTGGAAACTTTCTTCTCTGCATAGGAAGTGATCAGCTTCCTTGGCACAGACAAGAAGGGATTCAGTTTTCCAACAACCGTGCAACATGACAACTTTGCTCCTCCGATCAAGAGTCAATCTCTAGGGTCGTGTGAAACAATAGACATAGATTTCACTCAGTCAGTCTAGTGCAGTTTACTTTCACGGTATGTAGAGAATAGAGAGACGGGCGTGTATCAATAAAGGGTTAACATTTATTGAACAGTCTTTCTTCTCGTACAAGAGAAATGTATTGCCACAATTGCAATAACTGTTATTATAAAAAGTACGTACAGTAAGATAAGTATTGCGAAATAGAACTGTAAAAGCATTGATATGGTTTCTTAGCCATACAATGGTTAAAAGTAATAAAACATATATACAGTCATATATACATTAGGCTAACATACTCAACTGGTGCTTCTAACTAAGCCTACCCCAGTGTGCCTGACCTAAGCCTAACACGTGAGAAGGGGAGTAAGTAAGTAGCTTAAGTTAAGTTGGTTTTGCCAAGGTTTGTTTCAAGAATTCTCGTCTAAGGGTTTAGTCAACACCATACCTCTGAATAGAATGATGGAGGATTGGTATCTCCTTCAGGGGTCTCTCTCGATATCCCAGTCACCCGCGAGGGTAAACCGGAAGCGCCGGGACTGGATTTCTCTGCACGAGAAAGGCAGCGGCTTCTCTTCAGCGCGTCGAGGAAGGAGGCGGGGGACAGCGTCCGCGGGCAGCTGGGCTGGATGTCTTCGCAGAGGACGGCTGCTCAGCTCCTCAAGCGTACTGCACCATAGTTCGCGCTGTAGCGGCGATAATGGTAATCAGCAGCTTCACCACCACAGGATAGCAAGCTGCAGCGACAGAGTGCTAGTTTTTACCAACACAGGGTCATGCAGGCAGCCAGCATCAGCAACAGTAGCTCTCGCTCATTGCTTAAGGCAACGTTGGTAATATTTATACCTGACAGGTGCCGGGTTTGACGCAAGTTTGCTGGACATAAGACGTCAATTAAAGATGTCACTAGGAAGTGACAGTTATCAGTTGCTCATTAGAGTTCCATTACTAATCAAAACATAGCAAGCGGGGATTTCTAGGTTTGCTAAGTTTTTATCTTGTTGAAGAACTCGGAGTGTTATCTAGGAATATCAGATAGTGACTGCTGCTCTGTCATTGCACTAATTGGTCGCAAAGGAAGTAGCAGAGAGTCATGCTGGAATGTGGCTCTGTTCGTGTGAGGCCAGAGATGACTTTTCAGAAAATCGCACTTGAACGGTTATGCCAATATAGGGAATAAATGGATTTATAGCCGAATAGGGGCATAAGGTCACAGTATCGATCAGGAACCTAGATAAGCACGCAACATTGCAATGGCAAAGTAAGTGATTCAAGCAGTTCATTCACCAACTGTCCATGTTGGATCTTCGTACCATGCGAAGTCAAGAACCCACGTTCACGCCACAAACGTCCAAAACTATGAGCCACACCGAATGCATACTGGCTGTCAGTATACACAGTCACTCGGTTTCCTTTCGCCAACACACACGCTCTCGTTAATGCAATCAACTCTGCTGCTTGCGCTGAATTATGTGGGATACGTGCAGCTTCAACAATCGTATGTAAAGTCGTAACAGCATATGCCGCAGTCGTATCACCATTCAGAAGCTTAAAGCACGAACCATCGACCCACAAAGTACCATCACATTCGGTAAGGGGAGTATCCCTAAGGTCTATTCTCCCTTTCGTTTCTTCCTCAGTTCTAAGAAAACAATCATGTTGTTCGGTATCGTCTGACTCAGTTGAAATCGGCAACAACGTAGCTGGATTCAACGTGTTGCATCCTTTATATGTACATGACTCGCTAACAAGGTCAATTCGTAACCCGACAACCGAGCACTAGTTAAGTGCTGTGTCTTGGTACGATTCAATAAGGTATCCACTGCATGTGGAACCATCACAATCAGTGTATTGTCCATTACCAAACTAGCAGACTGTCGAGTCGAAACAGCCGCTGCTGCTGTAGCTCTCGAACAACTCGGCTACGCTCTAGCTACTGGATCCAAAGTCGACGAAAAGTAAGCACATGGACGCTGCTTATCGCCAAATAATTGAGTCAAAACTGACAATGCACATCCCTCTCTCTCGTGGACATACAATGTGAAAGGCTTACTGTAGTCATGAGTACCCAACACAGGAGCCGAACACAACGCATTGCGTAATTCTGAAAAACTCTTTTGACAAACGTCAGTCCAAGGAATAGGATTTTGAGTATCCTTAACAGTAAGGGCTATCAAAGCCTTTGCTAGCAACGAGAAATTCGGAATCCACTGTCTACAATACGAAGTAATACCTAAGAAAGCACGTACTTGGGGGAGGAGCTTAGCGCTCATCCAAGATAGTCGCGTGAGCTGTGAGCTCCCGAGACCCTCGCTACCTCCACCGACTGTCCTGGCACTAATCCTGGCTTTGACGACGGGTTCTTTTTTGCCGCGACTCTCCTGATCTGGAAGACCCTTTTCAGAATTTGATTTGGTCGCTGGATGCCCAACTTGCTCCCTCTGGTGCCCCAAGGCCTACCTCGTGGCTCATCCCGGACCTCGGATACTGGGTGCACCCCGAAAGTAATTGAACAACAACGGCCTGCGGCGGTCTCGAATGCCCGGGACTTTCTTTCGGTTTCGTTCCTCCATGGTCGCGAGGCCTCGAGATGGCTGATCTCGAGCCTGCTGTTTGCCTTAGTTGTCTGAACCCCACAGTGCCCCTTGTTTCAACACCTTGTGGAGTTTTCCTTTGAGGGAGCCATTTGTACCAGATCTCGGAAGCCCCGGCGAGGCAGTTTATCCACCATGGCGGCTCGGTCGGAAGGAGATAAGCGGTCTGGCAAATCTACAACTCGCGGTGGCGGAACCCAGGCTTCCATCATGGACAGATTTGCTTGGAACAAGGGTTCGCCGAGTGGGACCGGGAAAACCCCAGAGGGCACGAGTGGTGGTGCCCAGGGATCGGAGGAACCAACTCTTCGTGACATTATGGGAGCTATCGCCAGCATACAGTCATCAATGGGCCAACAATATGAGACCTTGGCGGCCAAGATCGACACTGTGGCAGTGGATGTGGGCCTAATCAGGGCAGACCTGGGGAAAACTAACGAGAGAGTGAAGTCGTTAGACATTAAGACTGCCAGTCTCACTTCGGATGTGTCCGAACTCCAGACCGAGGTTCGCACCCTTCGATCCTCCGGCGAACGGTTCGCCCGCCGCCTCGAAGATTTTGAAGGTTGTGCTAGGCGAAACAACATTCGTATTATAGGAGTTCCGGAGACGTCGACAGATCGGTCGACGGACCTTCTTGTGGAAGATTTGATCGTTGATCATCTAGCCCCTAAATGTCTGAGCAAACTTTTTGCCGTGGAACGCGCCCATAGGATTCCGGGCGGCAGACGGACACAGGGGACGGCCCCGCGGCCCATCATCGCGAGGCTCTTCAATTATAGAGACATAGTCGCCATTTTACAGGCATCGAGGACTAATGGTCCCACCAGGTTTGAGAACACCACCGTTAACTTTTATCCTGATTTCACTCCCCTGGTGCAGAAACAGAGACTGGCGTTCTCCGGGGTGAAAGGTAGGCTACGGGATTTGGGCATGAAGTATGCTATGCTTTTCCCTGCTCGTCTACGAATCGAACACAATGAACGGGTGCTCTTCTTCGATATGCCTGAGGTGGCTAGTGACTGGTTGGACACGCTATCCACGCCGAGAGACAATGATGACAACGCTGGTGGTGCCGAGGAAGGCCGGCGGGATCAGGAGGAGTAGAGGCACCGGCATATGTGACATTGTATCGTGTTATGACATTTTTGTTTTTTCTTTTTTGGGTCGATGACTTTTAAAACTGGGACTCTGGGGTGGCGGGGGGTATCGGGACTTCTCCTCCTCCGGGGGTGTGTTTCCTTTTCATTCGTAGTACTGGTTATTGGGGTAGGGCGACAGGCACACTGCAATGGGGTGGTTTTTTGGTTCTTCGCAGGTGTGCAGGGTGGGGGGTTGTTGTTCAAGGGTTCGGGGAGTGGGGGGTTTGGTTTCCTCTAGTTTGTTTATACTGCATTTGAGGCTACGTACTGCTGCTATTTCTATGTTTCCTTCATGGGGTTGGGAGGACCCGATTTTCTGCTTCCGGGATGGGGGGTAGGGGGTTGCAGATCTTGAGTTGGAATGTCAATGGTTTGGGGGACAAGATAAAGCGGGGAATTGTACTTCAATATGTGAAACGCCACTCTCCTGATGTCATACTTCTGCAAGAAACGCACCTGGTTGGGAATATGTTTTGTGCAATGAATCGTAGGGGCTACAAGTTAGTGGCACATTCGGGGTTTACATCGGGCTCCAGGGGTGCTGGTATTATGTTTCGTAATTCCCTTCCCATTGAGATAGATGACACGATTTTGGATGATAGGGATCGATATGCTGCAGTTGTTGGGAGATGGGAGGGAAGAACTGTTATTGTCCTTTCGGTTTATGTTCCCCCTGGACTGCAGACTACCACCTTTGCTGATTTGGGTAAATTGTTGCTTGGGCTCCCCGAGGGACTTCTGGTGATGGGAGGGGACTTTAACTCTGTCGTGGATGGTTCGCTGGATAGACACCCTCCCAGGACGCTCATATCATCCCAATCTGGCCTCAGTGGGTTGTTGGATACGTTTGGTCTTGTGGACTGTTGGCGGATGCTGCACCCCGGTCTGGCCCAATACACCTTTCACTCTGGGGCGCACGGGAGTCTGGCCAGGCTTGATTACATTCTTGTGCCCGCCGCCCAGGCCACGACGGTGCAAGAGGCCCGACATCTGCCTAGAGGCATTTCGGACCACTCCCCGCTGTGGATTCATATTGATCTCCATTTGAACGCCGGGGGCCGAGTCGCCCCAATTAATCCCTGGCATCTCCGGACTCCGGAGGTTAGAGCAGGGTTAATCAAAACTATAGACTTTTATTTTGCGGAGAATGTGGGTTCTGTGTCGTCCTCGGTGTCCCTCTGGGAAGCTTTCAAACCTGTGGTGCGGGGCCAGGCACTCTCACTTATAGCTAGCGCGAAGAGGCGACACAATGAGGAGGTCGAACGGCTGGAGGCTGAGGTGGACGCTCTGGAGAGGGAACTTGATACAGGAATCACGCGGGAGAAGTTGCATATCCTGCAATTGAAACAATCTGAATATAAGGCCCAGGTTACAAATGCTGCGAAGGCTATGAGTCGGGAACAAATGGGTCGTCTGTATGATGTGGGTGATAAGGCGGGGAAGCTGATAGCGTGGTTGGACAAACGTGATGGATTGAGTCGTGTGGTGCCTGTGATTAAGCGTGAGGATGGGGTATGTGTGACTGATCCACTGGAGATAGTAGAGGAGTTTGTCTCGCACTTTTGCAAGGTATATGCTCCGGTCTCGGATCTACCCGAGGAAGACTCCCGCCTTTTGCTTCGTGATATCGCCCTGCCTTGTCTGTCCGAATCTGATAGGGAGAGCCTGGATACGGCCTTTATCACAGATGAGGTGGCACTCGCTATTCGCTCCATCCGCTCGGGTAAAGCTACGGGTCCTAACGGCCTGCCCATCGAGCTGTACAAGATGTGCCCAGACAAAATGGGGCTATATCTTTGCGCAATGTTCTTGGAGTCGAGAGAGGTGGGCCGCCTTCCCCGAGATCAACGACTTGCCTCCATTGTGGTGCTTCCCAAGGAGGGCAAACCTCGTGAGCTCTGTTCCTCATACAGGCCTATTTCTCTCCTAAACATCGAACCCAAGGTTTTGGCAAAGGTGTTGGCTAACCGATTGGTAACCGTTATAAGCGATCTGGTTCATCCAGACCAATCCGGTTTCATTCCTGCCCGTAACACTGCACTCAATCTACGTCGCCTGCATGGTGTGCTGGCGAGAGCAGATACTTTGCGTGAACCGGCCATCTTGGTCTCGTTGGATGCCACTATGGCATTTGACACTGTGGAATGGCCATATTTGTGGGCGGCATTGGCTAAGTTTGGCTTCGGGCCGGTGTTCATTGGATGGGTTTGTTTGCTGTATGAGGAACCCTTGGCCCAGGTGATCATGAATGGAAGAGTGTCGGCTCCCTTTGTTTTGGGTGGTGGCACACGGCAGGGATGTCCCCTTTCTCCGCTGCTTTTTGCTCTAGCACTGGAACCTTTGGCTGCTTGGTTGAGATGGGAACCTTCTCTTAAGGGCATCGGGTGGGCCTCCGGTTTTGAAGACCGCATCTCGCTTTATGCGGATGATATTCTTCTCTATCTAACTTCCCCGCGGAAATCCTTGGGAGTGCTATTTGATGTCCTTAGGTCCTTCGGTAGGAACTCGGGATTAGTCATCAACTGGTCGAAGTCCTGTGTATACTCGCTTATGGAGGATGTCCCTCAAATACCACGTACCTGTCCGATACAGATCTCGTCCACCGGGTTTAAATATTTAGGCATTTACATCTCACGTGACCCGACCACAAGATACCGGCTCAACCTGCTTCCCCCGCTCGCTCGGTTGCGATCGGATGTAAAGGCGTGGAGTAGACTGCCTCTGGTGGGTAGGGCAGCCCTATTCAAAATGATGTCCCTTCCCAGGTTTTTGTACGCTCTCCAGAACACGCTAGATCTGGTGCCCTCCGGTTACTTTCGTGAGGTGGAGAGCTTGCAGAGAAAACTGATCTGGGCCGGCCGTCCTCGGATTGCCTTGGCTAAGCTTACGCTTCCATGGTATGACGGCGGAATCGCTCTGCCTGATATCCGTCGGTATTACTGGGCCTCACAATTGAGCCCGGTTAACCATGCTATGTATGGTCCGGCATCTAATCCAGCCTTTGCCATGGATAAATGGCTGCTTCCGGGCGGCGACTACAACAGGGCGTTTTATTCGAAGCGGCCGGATGTGGTGAAGGTTTGGCACAACGCTACCGCTGCCACGGGTTGGTCGGATACTCTCACTCGGGCTACTCCGCTTTACGCGTCAGAAAAGTTGGGTAACTTATGGACAACTAAGGGGTTTGATAAATGGGACCTTATCGGAATTAGCGTGGTGGGTGACCTGTTGCGGAAGGATGAGATCAAATCTATTGAGGAGCTGCAAAGGGAGTTCCAACTCGGCCCTCGTGAACACTTCCGTTACCTTCAAGTTCGGCACGCCCTCTCTTCGGTGATATTGCCTGGGACATCGGTCCCGGAATCCTCCCCCCTGGAAGATAGAGTGCTGGACGGGCATGTCCCGGACAGCACGATTTCTTTAATATACAAGAAGTTAATAAACCAGTGGGCTGATCTTCTTGTGCGGCTCCGTGCGTCTTGGACCGAGGATGGAGTGGAGCTTGACGATGAGGACTGGCAGGCGGCGATATCCTCTCCTAAGGAGGTGGCTGTCCCGGCTCGTTTGAGACTGGTGCAATTAAAAATCTTGCACCGAGTGTATGTGACTGGTCCTCGATTGTTGCGGATGGGGTTTGTTTCGGATGCCTTGTGTAAGAGTGGATGTGGTATGGTAGGCACGTTCCTCCATATCCTATGGGAATGTCCGGCGATTGCTACATTCTGGACCCGTGTGCATGGTGTTATGTCTGAGGTGACGGGTGTTTCGCTTTTGCCTGAGGTTCGGAGATGTCTGCTTAATGTGTGGGAACCAAACGACTATAATGTTGCCCAAACACACTGGGCTGCCTTGGGCAACATGATTGCGAAGTGGGACATTGCACAATTGTGGGGGTCGACACAACCTCCGAGTCTGTCTGCATGGTCTAGAAATATGGACTGGTGCATGTTCCGTGAAAAGACGGTTTATGTTGCATGGGGCAGGCCCAAGAAGTGGGGCAGAATATGGGGTCAGTGGAATCAATACCGTGGCGAGATTTGTTCCCCCCCTCTTGAGCCACCACCGGAATGTCTCCAATCCCCTTAGCGTGACATTCCAAACTCTCTAAGTGTCATTTGTGTACTGTTGCATTCTACCTGCTCCCTTTTCCATTCCGTTCCGGATCTACAGTTAGTTGATAAATGTCTGCGTAGAAGTGGTGCCCCTCTCCAGAAGGATTCCCTAGGACTGTTTTCTCTTATGACTAGCCTGTGCAGTATTTTTATGTTTGTTGGGTGGGGGGAGTTACTTACCGGGAAAAAAGATAAAATTAAAACCTCTCCTTCTCCTTTGTAAGTATGTGTGGCGAGACATGGTTTTCTTTGCCGCCGGGCCCTATGGGTTGTCGGCTAAATGGCTGTGTACCTTTTTATCAGTACTATATTGTGATGGATACTATCCGGCCTACGGGCCGTATACTTGCTTTTGTATTTTCATGTCTTTTATAATAAAGGTTTTCCAAAAAAAAAAAAAAAAGAAAGCACGTACTTCTCTCTGTGTAGTAGGCACACTCATTTTCGCAATCGCTTGAATTCTTTCTGGGGTCAGTTTCCTTCCCTCCTTCGATAAGAGGTGACCTAGGTAGGTAACTTCTTGTCGACAATATTGCAATTTTGAAAGAGAAACATTATGATGAAAATCAGACAAGTGACGTAACAACAACAAAGTAGCCTCTCTACAGATGTCTTCATTGTCTGCAGCAACTAAAAAATCGTCAACGTACTGTATAAGAGCAGCACCATCAGGTAACACCAACAATTCAAGTTGCGTCTTCAAAGCTTGACTATAGATCGATGGACTCTCACAATAGCCTTGAGGAGCGCGCTTAAAGCAGAAACTTCGTCCTCCTAAAGAGAAGCCAAAATTGTCTCTACTTTCCACGGCAATCGGAATGCTGAAGAAAGCCTTCTTCAAGTCAATCACCGAAATCCACGTGGCTATAGCCGGAATCAAAGTCAGTAAAGCAGTAATATCAGGCACAACAGGAAATTGCGGAACTATGATCTTGTTCACCTCACGAAGATCGATCACAAACCGATATACAGGAGGCTGTGAAGAATCAGTTCTCTTCAGAACAGGCAAAACCGGACTATTGCACACATTACCTCTCGTTTCCTCAATCACACCTTTCTCAATGAGATCATAAATAATCGCCAAAAGTGCTCTTTCACCATCACTAGAAATGCGGTATTGGGGAATACGAGGCAATCTAGCATTTGCTTTCAACGTCACAACATATGGCGGAATCTCTAAAAGACCTACATCGTTCAGACCAGTAGCCCAAAGAGAATCAGGAAGAGAAGACAATTCAGGTGGAAGTCGATCTTTAGACAAATACATCGGAGAGATCATTCTCTCACCCAATGTAAGGTGTACTCCCGAAGGAGAACAATATAGCGTTGCATACAATCTCTTTAACAAGTCCAATCCCAACAAGTTCTCACCACAACCAGTCGGCCGAATGAGGGGTGCTTCGAATTCACAAGGTCCAACAGAAATAGACAACGACTAGAAATCGGATTTGTAACCGGGGCGCCAGAAAAACCTACTGAAACATTCTTTAAGCCAGACAAAGGTGCGCCAGGGAGTTTAGAGTGCATGATAGAACTCTTTGCAGCACCAGTATCCAACAGAAAAGGCTCTGACACACCTGATGCAATCATTTCAACATAAGGTCCACTCTGATCTACTGGAACTGAAACAACTCCCTCTCTTTGTCTATGGCTGTCCTAGCAATCATCACCATCCACATCTGCACCTTCGACGTAGTAATCGTCCACATAATACTGTGGCGTCCTACCAGACGCACCACTCTGCTGATCAAAGCTATTCATAGAGTTCTGTGGAGGCAAATAAAGCGTATTCTGAGAGTACACACCATGGCCTCTACCCCTAGGGGCTTGTTGAACACCTCGACCTCTCGCACCAGAAACACCATTCGTGCGCTGTAACAAAACCGGACAACTACTCTTAAATGGCCCTTTTCTTTGCAATACGCACACTGATAAGGGCCCATACGGAAAACGCTGTTGAGAAGACTCGAACCGTTGCAAGTTTCTCTGATATTGCTGAGGTTGCTGATAATCGAGGCGGATACGCTTGCTGTAAAAGCACTTTAGTCTTTAATTCCTTAGTTTTCCTATCCGCTTTCTCTACCTCATCTTTGTGCCTATTTTCATAGTACTGGGCCGTCGCTAAAATCTGCGCTGACGTAGAAACAGCCCAAGCACTCTCAGAATCCTTCAATTTATTGCACAATTCGGGAAAGCAAATTATGTACAAACTTGTCAACAAACAACCTCTGACCACCTTCTGTGCTCATGTCCCGACCACTGTGGTCTACAAATGTCTCTTCGAATTGCGTGAAAAAGTCGGACACAGTTTCATCTTTCTTCTGCTTACACGCAGACAACTTGTCCCAATTGACACGCACTTCAGGCATCAAAGTCTTCATATAAGTAATAATCTTACCAGGGAGTTCAACAATTACATCTTCAGGCTTAGCACCACCTACTTGTCTATTATCGGCATCTCTAAGATTAACCCATGTCTCACCTAATTCTTGCGCATGATCCGTATGACGAATCTTACTCCAAATAGGCTGTGGAACAACATTCCCAAACAACATATCTATATCCGCCAAATTCATAACACACGAACCCACAGTCTGAGTTAACTCCTTATAGTATCCTGCTGGATTTTTGCACGGATCAGGCAAAGTCTGTTTAAGGGCTAACACTTCCGCACGCTTCCAAGGAACATGTACCCAAACACGCTGAAAGTGTGCAGCAACATTTCCATCAGCAGGTCTCCAAACTGGAGGAACCTCACGCATCGGATACTGACGCGCTTTTCTCCCTATTGACGAATCAAGCTCAAACAGTCGCTCAGAAGGAGTATCACTTCGGAACGACAATAACGTCGCAACAGCTTTCTGAACCTGAAGAGGACCCACGATGGTCCCTTTCGCAAACTCGGCACGTATTCGATACAACTCAGAAGGAGCTTGTCCCGCTTCTTCAATCCACTGTTCATGAAGGAACACACACATCATCTCAAAAACGTACCGTTGCTTTGGTGCTCCCCATTGTCGGAAAACATCCATAATACCTTCAAGATCATACTGGGTAGAATACGTAACCCATTTACGTGCCATGTGATCCAACACCGTTCGTTCGTTAGCATCGGGCAACTGACTACGCGATTGTCTACACTCGACAATGGGTGACATACCCAATGATCCCAACAGAGGAGAAAAGATACTAGAAACTGCAGCAGTCATTCTCTGTCTAGCAGAAGGAGAAGGTGAAAGAATAAGAGAAGATGGAACAATATTAGAAGAATCCAAAGTCGGAACAGAAGGAGTATTATAGATAGGCGTAGGAGTATCAGACGAAGAAAAAGGCAAAGTTGGTGGCCCTGAAGAAGGCAACACCAAAGGAATAGGAGCCAACGGAAAAGGAGCCGGCTGCTGAGGAATCCCAGGTGACAAAGCAACCGGAGGTTGCGCAGCTATAACTGGTGGCGGTGGTGCCGTAGCATCCTGTGCATAAGGGGGGTGGCGAACTCAATAGATGCGACATTAAGGGATCTTTCACAAGATCTTTCTTCTCTTCTTGTTGTTGAGGTGGCAAAGCTGGGTAGCACTTGTCCCGCTAATTTACGCTGCCTAAGCATCTGTTTGCTCTCTTGTTCTTCTTCATTATCCCTAAACTGTATAGCAGCTTGCACCATTGACATACCTCGTTCTCGTTTATTTCGCTTCGCTAACTTAATTTCTTTCTGTTTGGCTTCCTTTCGCCATAAGCGGAAAGAGTCAAACATTGCAGGCCGGGCTTTCTTCTTGAATAATTTAACTTCGAGATTATCTAAAATTTTTATGTCAAAGCTACCATAACGGGGCCACTGTAGGACACCGCCTTTCTTGGTATACCTAATCCATACTTCATTATACGCGATAGGGCCCACGCCATGTTTTACATAGAGCTCATAGGTCGGAGTTCCAATCGGAGGAACCGGACACGAATCATCCAATCGGGAATCCCTATTACAACCAAAACCAAATATCTTCCCAAGTCTGCTAAGACCAGGCATCTTCGCCCACTAGTCTAGCTTCAAACTTCAAGGGAAATCTTAAAACGATAGTCTCGTGAAAACACGAGACCCTCGGCTTTGGGGCCTGCAGGTACCAAATCAAAGCGATCCAGAAGGATACCCAAACAAAACTAAGGACTGGGAGACGCTCCACTTATACTTAACTGAAATGTCGATGGCGTCACCAGAAGACCCGTCTATTGTCTCGCTTTACAAATCATCAAATGGCTCCAAGACAGGGCGACAGTCAGGGCAGCAGTCCTTTGTAGCCGCCGGAAAGCGGGGAACCTCGCAGCAAAAACTTTTGGACCATGACGACATACAGGGGTCGATTAAGTGGCAGGCCTTCCTCCAGAATTTCCACACAAAGCTCCTCACGATCTTCGGGCTTGGACCGGTACCGCTGAAGTCGCCTCACGTTGGGCGCCAGCTGAAGAACCGGGTTTTAGAACCCAGCGGCGCCAAGGAACAACGCCCAATGTCTTCGGGTTCACCTGTCCTAGAGTACAGAGACACTGGACACTTCTCGATGACGTCAAAGACCAAATTTATTGGCTGCAACCAAGAACAGAGGTCTACGAAGCACAACACGGGTGGTTCGCCAGAGACTGCACAAATTCATAGAGCGGAGCATGGTCTTTTATGCCAAAAAATCACATTCCTGGCTAGCATCGATTACTTTCAAACTGACCAATGGAAACGTGACATTTCAAACATATCGCATAGTGGCAATCCCACTTTCAGTTGTCCAGCCCACCAGAAATGACCAAGCACATTCCAATATTCCTGTTCGATCAGGCCGGACAAACCCATCATAAAACCTTAACCCACATCAGTGATTATGCCACAAAGGAAGGAACAGAAACAGATGAGAAGCAAGATAGAAGGGTGGGTGCGTGTGCAATACAACTAGCAATGTCCTTCCCTTTGATCTTTATCTGACTAGCTGCTTAACAAGGAACTGGCTCAGCGAAGTCGGCCTCGGGCAAGGGAGTCAGTTCGGCCAGGTCATGCAAAAGTCAGCTAAGGTGTACGTGTCCCAAAGACTCGTTCGGCCATAGTCATCGGCCTATGTGAGGGCAACCACACAAAATGGCTGCCGCACACAAAATGGAACTCGAAGGTTCGAACGAAATCCCTCAATTACACAGTGTTTCCATTAATCGATTCTAACGAAAACACTCGTACATACCGCACTCGTCATTTGCGGTCCGCTGATACCAAAATCGTCTATATCCGACGACCTTCATTTTACGGGTTCAGAATCTCCAAACCACAGACCCTGGAACCACGGAACCACAATATGGTGATGTCTCTTTATGCCCACCCTCGAGCAAATATTAGAGTAAATGGAGCTACCTCTGAGTTTTTTAGTCTTCGTCAAGGTACTCGTCAGGGTTTCCCCCTGTCCCCGCTTTTGTTCTTACTTGCTATTGATCCGCTTCTGAGACTAATTGATCTTCATCCGGATATTAAGGGTTTTACGTTTGGTTCACAGTGCCTAAAATCAGCGGCATATGCCGATGATGTCCTTATCTTTTCTGAAGATATTGTTTCAGCTATTCCTGCGATCACAGATACGATTGCCCTTTTTTCTAAAGGTCGCTGGTTATACTCTAAACAGAGATAAGACGGAGATGTTTCCCCTTAGTGCTTATTGTTTTCCAGCACATATGGGTTTAGCGGGTTTCAAATGGCAATCTAAACAGCTCAAATACTTAGGGGTCTGGTTTTGTAGTACTTTATCGGATACCGTGGCTTATAATGAGACACAGACCTTAATTTGCTTTCTACTTTTAAAAGATTCACCTTTTTCGCTATCTTAATAGATATTAAAGTCGTTACCCCACCAGCGGGAAGTTACTGCTGGCTCCTTTGCAGGCCTGTTTTGTTTGACAAACCCATTGATTGTAGGGTTTCGTCACACAGCCATGTTTCTTGCAGACAAATAATCTCAAGAGCGTTAACTGGCTTTTTGAGGCTTTCTAGATTTGACCTTTTTCCCAAGCCCATTAATGTCCCATGTTAGTATCCCAAGGCTATGGGATAACCCAGCTCTCTAATTGATTTCGAGCCTCTGCTCATAAGCCGCTGTCCTGTCCAGTACCAGGGCCAGGTGTTCATTCCACCCTAGGCCTCTTTCATCTTCTACCTCACCCTCCCTGCCTCTGGATCTCGGGAAAAACCTGAATGAACAATCTGACCATTCCTTAGGCTTCACATCTGTAACAGCACACACATAACTTACCTCATCTATTGCACCAGTATTGGAAAGTCAAACCTTCTAGATACAAGCAGAACTCTGCAGAGGGGTATTAACCCGCTGAGCTGAGCTATAAACTCAGTGGGTTAAGATTTCTAACGTGAAAATTTTTCGGAAACCTGAAGCTCAGAATCTTCATTAGGGCCATCTCAGCGTTTCATCCTTCAAACGTTGATCAAATAGGAACCATTGAATTGGGTAATAATGACAATGATGAACTTTTATTGATACTGTTACTAAACTGCAACATTTAGGCCGCCATGGCCCGTGCAGGTAAGAGTGGTGGGCGGTCGGGCTGACTGGGGATTATTTCGACAGACGATGAAGATAGAAAATTAATTAATGATTTAATTTTCCCTTGTTGTCGTCCATCGACATCTTCCCCAGACATCCCCACTGCTCTTCCCTGCACGGGCAGCGGCTGCATTTAGGAACAGATGTACATAGAATTACGTCTGTAATTACCAAAGAGCGCATTTTTGAGATTCACTATCAGAAAATCGTAAACAGCTATGTACAACAGTGTGTTTTACATTGTTTGCGAATCCCAATTGGTCCCAAATTGACCTTCCTCATTAATATTCATCAGGTAGGATTGCTATTTGCGACCCATTGGGAATCGCTAAAAACTAAGACCACCATGTCATTTTTAAATGCAGGCCGTTTGGCATAAAGGAAAATGGGATGTGTGTCAAAAAGAGAAACAAAAAGTTTTCTTTAAATTTTTCAATAGTAGGCAATGGTCAGTGGGACCACTGCTTGCTCTTAAAAAATATATTCACAGACATTCTCAAAGGGGACCGCCTCCTGTTTGTGAATGGGTTACCACCTACATGAAGTACCACATTTTGGTCGCTAAACATTCTTATATACCACAAGGATTTGGTATCAGAAAGGGATAAACACGCCCCTTTCTAATACCAAATCAGTATGTATTTGCATTCCCAAATTGCGATTTGGTAACTTGTTACCAAATCGTAATTTGGGAATGATACATAGCAAAATGCATTTTTCCGGTCGCAAACAGCAACCTTAAAAATATTTGATAAAGCCGGGCCCTAAAAAGCAGTGTATGTGTCTGTGTGCGCGTGTGTTTATTTTTCCAAGGATACCTGCCTCAGTCTGAATAGCTGATGCCCTTAGAGAAGGAATTGGATGGTGGAGGAAGATACCACATTGAAGATGGGGTGGACAAGGGGACCTCTTGCCCAGTCAATCAGTGGCCCTCCTTCATTGCAGCCTTCCTTTATTGTCAGTTAGAGGTAGTGACTAGTTGGTGAATGAGTCAATTTGGAGATGGGCCCTTTTTTAACACAAATGTAAAATTATGAAATGCTTAAGGTGTGATCAACATTGTATGTTGATTTAAAAGTGATAATTTGAAGGGTCACAGCTGGAAAATCATCACTTTTTGATGACTGCTAAGGGGCTAATTCCTGAAGGCATTTTTGGTGGAGAACATATTATAACATCTGAAAATGGCAGCATTTATTATTGTCAGTGTACAAAAGTAGGATCTGCTTCTTAGGGACCACAACCTATTTGTTTTCTCCCTTAAATTGATATGTATGTACTTTGGTGGAACTCCAGATTGGATAATGGGATACCCTTATTAGTCCCTAGTATATGGTACACATGTACCCAGGGCATAGGTACCCTAGAGGCCTCCCATGGGCTGAATCATGTATTATGCCACCCCTGAGAGCCCATGCAAAATTGAACATTCAGTCTGCTACTGCAGCCTGTGTAAGATGGTTCTTGCACCACTTACCTTAGATATAGGTTTACTATAGGTACATACATCACTACACTTAAAACTTAGTAAGTCAGCCCTACACAGGTTTTAACAATCCTGAAGGCAGGGTTCTGGGTTTTACGTGAGAGGGTGCTCCTGTATGAGCAGGGCCCCTCTGCAGTCTACAAAGACCGTTCTCCCAGGCTGTACGTGATACTACCAGACATATAGGTAGAGGTGCATTATAATCTCACGGTAAATGCTATCTCGAAAACGACCGCAATGAAGTATGTCATGTTTGGTGTCAAACACCTTGGAATCATACTGGTGTGGAGGAATGATTCCTCCCCTCAGACCCGAGGTTCTGTGGGTACCTAAGTCTACCTGTATCAACATTCTCGAGCCTCACAACACAAAATGGATGCTGCCAGCCACAGACACGAGTATGCCCTCCTGCTGCTGAGCCAAGCTCAAGAAGAGGAAGGTCGGACATAGGATTCCTATCACAGGGAGGTGTGACTACCTCCAAGAGAGGATTGGGGCTGGGTGGGTCCACTGTCTTAGTGCCAGAAAGTCTGCACGAGGGGCACATTTGGTGTCCCTGTGCATAGTCCAGCTCAAACCAGTTCTGGGAGCCATTTGCTCCTGCTGGGAGGCCAGAAACTGGACAAAGGACATGGGTGTAGCCACCCCTCTGTCCTGTCCTTCACCTAGGAGGGTTCTTAGAATCTGTCCAAGCCTCTCCCGTGGGTATAAAATGGATTACCTGGCTACAGGACATTACATTTTACGTGGACAAGATTATGCAAGAAGATACCACTACACTTCGACCGTCTGGACCCGCTGGACTTCGCTGGACCTCTCTTGAGCTCGACTTCATCTTTCTGTGCTGTCCCAGTCTTGCCAGTGTCTGTTATCCATACAGGCTCTGTGAAGGACCCTGTGGACCTCTAGGATAACAGAAAAATCTCCGTTGGAGTGAAGGAGTCACCCCCCTGCAAACGCAGGCAGCGTAATTCATCTGACCGGTTTGCTGATCCTGAGCTCCTGCTGACTCCGAAGTCCCCAGCAACACAGGAGGCGGGTTTCTGAAGGTCTTTGAGGTTAAGCTGCCCTTTTGCTGAGTTTGAGGCAGATATCCCTCACAGGGACCGCATAACCCATACCCCTGTGCACCGTGTCCATTTGCAGCTGCACATGCTTGTTTCGTGCAACATTTGGTGCATTAGGCCATTTGTATCCCTGACTCCAGCGCATCTTTTCTGAGAAGGACTCCGGCATCCTTGCACTCTGTGCCCTGCTAGCTGGTATCCTGTGAAACCTTCTGAGGTCCCCTTGCGACTCCTGTGCCTCCAGCCTGTGGGTCCACTTGAGGGTCCACTTTTATTTATTTGGCCTCCCCTGGTTGCTCCAGGCCTGCCCTGACTCTCCTTTCTGTGGTGAATCTCCTGATCCATGCTGGACCAGATTGACACCAAATTTGACTGTCTATGTTGCTTGCCGCTGCCAAGGCATGTTGGTGCTCCCGCTGGACACAGATACCCCAGCCCTCGACATCCTTTGTGGCACAGCTCGTATCCGGATCATATTGTCCAAGACGTCTCCTGGTCCGCACAACTGAAGAGTCAAGATCACTGTCAACACACCTGAAGCACCCAACATCGGTGGGCATTTGACTACCGAGCCCCTGGTCATTCCAAAGTGACCCAGACTCTGACCCCTCTGCTTTCAGGTTCTTCTCATCCAGAATCCATGTTTGGATTCCACCACACACTTCTCTTACTTTCAGCAGAAGCATTTCTTTGTCAAAATCCATAGAGAACGACAAGGGTTTCTGACGCCACTTTGTCCTATGCACCCGGCTCCTCTGGGATAGGTAACTCTGGTACAAAGGTATCCACGGGTGGGGTGGCTCTCCAACCTCTAATTTTCCAACTGTGACTTTCCCATTGAATTGTACAGAGCACGCAGTCATGTTCTCACTCTGCACCCGTCCCCTGTGGGGTCCCTACTCACTCACCTTGGGTGGTTCCTTGGGGTCCCAGTGATTCTACACCTTCTAGACTAGGTCTAGTCCCGAGTCGTGGTTCTTATACCACTTATTTAGTTTATGGTTTGGTCTCCCCCTGGAGCCCACTGTGTTTTGTGCTACTTACGTTTGATTCTTTGCAACTGTATTCTTTGATTTGTGTTCTAGCCTCATGTAGAGGATACTAGAGAGTGTTATATGTAACAAATACATATTTTTATAACTAGTGTGTGGTTTTCCTTTCATTTAACCAATACTATATAGTTGCATTCTGGTAAAAAAAAGCTGCATAACATTCTTTCAAGACTTAGCCTGAAGGCTGCTCTCCGTAAGTTCCACTAGGATAGCTTTCTATAAAGGTTATGTTTACCCTAATCACCTTGAGGGTTATTTGGACTGGTGCAAGGTGCCCACTTTAATTAGTGGACAGCATATACCAGGCCAACTTCTCACAGTCAGGTACTACAAAAGGTACAGCTAGCATGCTTAGCTTAATTTCCTACTTGGTAATTGTAATGCACGACTGCATGCAATACTAAGTTCTATGAAAACTCGCCTATATTAGTAGAATTTAATTTAGTCACTACCAATATGGCTGCCAGAGCCTCTTTCTTGGCTAAGACCCTCACAGAAGAGCCGAAACACTCCCACTTCCTCTTTTTTTGTCATTCTCAGCAAGGAGGATTAGGGTATTTGCAATCATTTGATACATGTATTGTATAATCTTTTTCTAATTCATGATCTAGGGGTTTGGTCTGCTGTAGCAGCCTTCCTCTTAGCTCAGCTCGACATGAGCACACGAGAACCGTGGCTCATGACGAGCTGAGCTCGTCATGAGCATGGGGGTGCTGTGCGTGTCCCCCTCCACCCCAGCACAGCGGGGGAATCAGCCCCGCAGTGAAAGGGGTTAAAACAAAGGCTGCATGGGGGGACTTGGGGACAAGTGTGGCAGAACCCAGAGGGGGGCTCGGCTTGTGAGAGTGTGTAAAACAAGGGGGTGCAGTCAGCTGTTGTGAACCTGAACTGTGGGGCTCGGGTGCATAGGTGTTTGGGCAGCTGGTCACTTGAGTTGAAGGCCCCCATGGTTCTCTGTCGGTTTCTGCAGAAGGATGGAAAACTGAACAGCAGGGCCACTCTTGTGTGGATCTCGTCGGACCTGAAGTCACTCGCTGTACAGGTTGATTTTCCTCTGTTGTGTTGTCCAGACTGGGCACAAACAAGCCCTGGTGAAGGGGGGTTTCTGGGAGGTCTAGAGTCTGAAACTCAGTGAAGGAATGCAGTCGATCTCCTAGAGCCACAAAGATCTCCACCTGATGTGCTACTCCCACAGTGAGCTCAATAGACAACAACACAGTGTACAGGGCAGATGTGGTTGGTCCCTGCAGATGCAGAGGAGTGGCTCCTCCACCCCAACAGAGATGCTAGATGGTTGACGAAGTGCAAGACAGTCCTCTAAGTGCTAGGGAGGATGCGCAACTTTTGGACAAGTCATATCTTCTCAATTGTCAAGGTACCAGACGCCAGGCAGGATTGGGTGCCAATTTTAGAGCAGGTCCTCTGTTCTTGTGATGTCAGCTCTTGTTTGGCATTCTTCTGTTCCCAGGTAGTCGAATCTGTTTGTCTGGTGTCAGGGGACTCCTAAAGACTGAATGTAGGGCCTTTAGGGGAGTGTAGGGTAGGAGCCAGTGGCCTACCTGCCCGTGGAGTTTTTACTCCTAAAAACACACAATAATGATGAGATTAATATAGACTTGAGTCAGTACTATATTGATGATGTCCAGTCGGACAATCAGTTTAATGAATTATAAATGCAGAAACAAATAGGAGCACAGCAATATAGTGGGACTCAATCCTGCATCCTACACATACACAAAATAAATACATTTGGACAGAAACATTTCAGGCAAGACAAAGATAGCTTGTGTTAAATACGAATAATTAGGGCAAGCTTAGAAAAAACAGCTAATGCACTTGTTCTCACATTGTGTTAATGTGCATACTGTTTAAACAAGTTGACGACGTTTTGATCCTTTTAAAACATTACTAGGATTATCATCAGGACGGGTATAAAACAAGCCTGAATTTTACAGTGCCTCGTATATTAATGTGGGCGAGTCACGGAGAGCATGGAGGCTCGGATGGAGCCTGGAAGTGGCTGCAATTTGCGGACCTTGGGGGAGTTAGGTGGCAGCTGTTAAAATGAATCTTTACTTGGAGATAATTGTGATGCATTCATCAACTAGGCTTCAATGAGTGCTGGGTGGCGATGCACTGTCTGCCCATTCAAAGACGAATCCGATCCGGAGCTCGATGGCTGGGATGTGGCCTGTAAGTGTGACACGCCCTCTGACTATCTAATTTCACACCTGTTCTAATGCCAAATGGGCCCCAGGGCAGTGGGTGGCATTCCCCAGGTCCGAGGGGAAGCACCGGTCACATATGAAAGGCAACAGAGACTTTGAAGACTGTGGTCTTGATATGCTAAATCACTAGCCATCCAGCTGTAGGAGGTGTGGACACCTTCTGCCGGGGGCATTGTTTCTGGACTCTGAGAGCACGGTCTCTCATCTACAAGGGGTCAGAAACTTGTATGTGGTGGCAGGCTGGCTGATACTAGTCAGCCAACACACTAGAAGACAAGTCGGTTTACAGGGGGCATCTCCAAGCTTCCCTCTGGGTGCAAGTCAGAATAAAGCTGATACTGGCATTAGTGTGGATTTATTGAGTTGAGTTGTTTGATACCAAGCACCATTATTGTCAGTGAAGCTAGTAGGTAGCTGGGTAACTCGTAATGACCAGTGCCCAGTACATACGCTTTAGATGGCTTCCTGATAACTTGCAATGTCTTAGTACTGGAACTAAACATCACAGGGGCACATCTGCTCATGCATATGTGCCCTCACATGTAATATTATGAAAGAAACATTTATAGAGCACATAGCTACCCTGAGGCATCCCAGCCCTGTAATGCACCCTGCCTTGGGGCTCTAAAGCCTGCTCTAAGGTTGACTTATATATATAGGACATGCAGTGTACTTGGGCTTTGCACACAGGGAGTGTGCAATGTTGTGTTTTCAAAAATGCCTTGCGCCCTTACACAGATCCTGCAATGGCAGTCTGCATGCAGTTTTTATGTTGATCCATGTGGGTGGCATAATACATTCGGCAGCCCATAGGGACCACTTTTAGTACTAATACCCGGGGTAAAAGGGGTACAATTTACCAGTGACTTACAAGGGTGCTAAAGCCTTTGCCAATTGAATACAATTAAACATTTCTCTAGTTTTAGGGAGAGAGCAGTGAGCACTGACACTGGGGCCTAATCAGCGGGACCCAGTGCACATCCAGCCAAGCACATCAGTACCAGTGGGCAAAAAGTGGTGGTGACCACATCGAATGCATATGTCGCCCTAAGTGGGAAGGGTATGTCCAGACGTGGGTCCTGTGCTCACTACACCACTGGATTAAAGCTAGCCTGGCTGATGAAGGGAGCAGTCATGAAACCGGTCCCAGGATGCTTGCTACCGAACCGTAGAGAACCTGGCCTGGCATTTCTGGCTGGATTGTTACCACAAGGAACAGGGTCAAGATTGATTTGCATATGGCTGGGTCCAACTGGTGTAGTGTGGTGAGCAAAAGAATGATGAATTAAACCCAGATCCTTGTTACTAGGGGTGAACGTATGCATTGTGTAGCATTCCGTCCATCAATTGTTTCTTTTGCGTATGTCGCCCTAAGTGGAAAGGGTATGCCCAGACGTGGGTCCCGTGCTTACTACACCACTGGATTCAAGCTAGCCTGGCTGATGATGGGTGATGCCCTGAAACCAGTCCGGGGATGCTTGTTTCTGGTCCAGGGAGGACCTGGCTTGGCAGTTCGGGCTGGACTGTTCCCACAAGGAACAGGGTCAAGACTGATTTGCATTCGGCTGGGTCCAAACTGGGATGGTGTGGGAGCAAAAGAATGATGGATTTAACCCAGATTCTTGTGACTGGGGGTGAATGTTTGCATTGTCCAGCACTCTCCCGGCGCTGGGTATTTAAGTTATGAGTGGCAGATAGGAGCGACAGTGGGGTAGAGTCCCTCTTCCCTAATGAGGGAGACACCATTTTCATTTTTGGATTTATTTGTGATAAAACGTGAATGACAAATGACCACAACCAAGGCACTATTAGACTGGAGGGGAAGAAGTGTGAAAAAAACCTTAAGGAGACATTCTTCCTCCATCAATGTGTCCAGGATCTGGAGCGACATCTGCACTTCCACTAGAACTGCTGTGATCCTACTGCAATTTAAGGCAGAACTGAAGACGCGCCTCATTACAGGACCCTAGGCCACAGTGTAGTAGCAGCCCAGCTTCGACTCAGACCTGACTGTAACTCTGCCTTTGACCCTGTACAGTGCTCCGCTGCCTTCCAGACCGGTGTCATTAGTACACAGTGGTTCCTTCGAATGTACCCAAAATAAATATCAACGATTTTAGGTATCAATAAATAAAATGTCCAAAGAGAATAAAATGTAACAAAAAGACAAAAGAGCACACTAGGAGAGTACAAAATGTGTGTTTGCTTTGGTGTAATTACGCACACATTCTTGAAAATTATGCAAAATTACACATAATTCTACTAAATACAATCCATCATTTGCACTACATTTAAGCATGAAATGCGCCCTCAAGTCAATTTCTGACATGACACATTTCATACTACAAAAAACAACCTTAAAAAAACAATTGTCATGATATGTATTGTTAGTATTTTTTCTTTGGTCCCGGGGTGGGGAGTGGGGGGTGGGGGTGATGTCCGATGATGAATTAACCGACTTTGTAAGTTCTTGGTAAAGCATAAAATAAAAAAATTTAAAATAAAAAAAAACACAATTGTCATGCAAAACAGCCGGTCTCAGCCTATCTTCTCTCATTGTTCCCACGCAACATGCTATAATTTTTGCTGAATTTGGAAGTGTAATTGTGCAACTTGGTGTCATTTGGGAAATTTCGCATAAATCATAACGTACATTTCTGAAGTTACGCACATTTCACAAGCTTAATTTATATTTTATCTGGGTCTAGAGCAGACTATAATGAAAAAAAGGATGATCTACAAAGAACACTTTGCAACATAACAGGTGGGGAAGCAAACAGCACAGCAAGTTCTGGAGCTGTGGCAGGGAGCTCCGGACTATCATCCTCCGAAGGTCGTCTTTTTGCCAGCCTTTCAGTCCAATAGGCCCGGGCCGAGGTGCGTGGTCCGAGCTGCGTGTGACCGCCGTGCAATCCCATTTTCGGGGTGCTGCATGCCAGGGTAGAGGTGCACGGGCAGAGCGGGGCGAGACGCCAGTACTGCATGAACAGAAGAGCTATCAGACACCAGTACTGCATGAACAGAAGAGCTATCACACACCAGTACTGCATAAACAGAAGAGCTATCAGACACCAGTACTGCATGGAGCTATCAGGCACCAGTACTGCATGAACAGAAGGGCTATCAGACACCAGTACTGCATGAACAGAAGAGCTATCAGACACCAGTACTGCATGGAGCTATCAGACACCAGTACTGCATGAACAGAAGGGCTATCAGACACCAGTACTGCATGAACAGAAGAGCTATCAGACACCAGTACTGCATGAACAGAAGAGCTATCAGACACCAGTACTGCATGAACAGAAGAGCTATCAGACACCAGTACTGCATGGAGCTATCAGACACCAGTACTATATGGAGCTATCAGACACCAGTACTGCATGAACAGAAGAGCTATCAGACACCAGTACTGCATGAACAGGGGAACTATCAGACACCAGTACTGCATGAACAGAAGAGCTATCAGACACCAGTACTGCATGGAGCTATCAGACACCAGTACTGCATGAACAGAAGAGCTATCAGACACCAGTACTGCATGAACAGAAGAGCTATCAGACACCAGTACTGCATGAACAGAAGAGCTATCAGACACCAGTACTGCATGAACAGAAGAGCTATCAGACACCAGTACTGAATGAACAGAAGAGCTATTAGACATCAGTACTGCATGGAGCTATCAGACACCAGTACTGCATGAACATAAGAGCTATCAGACACCAGTACTGCATGGAGCTATCAGACGCCAGTACTGCATGAACAGAAGAGCTATCAGACACCAGTACTGCATGGAGATATCAGACGCCAGTACTGCATGAACAGAAGAGCTATCAGACACCAGTACTGCATGAACAGAAGAGCTATCAGACACTAGAACTGCATGAACAGAAGAGCTATCAGACACCAGTACTGCATGAACAGAAGAGCTATCAGACACCAGTACTGCATAGAGCTATCAGACACCAGTACTGCATGAACAGAAGAGCTATCAGACACCAATACTACATAAACAGAAGAGCTATCAGACCCCAGTACTGCATGTACAGAAGAGCTATCAGACACCAGTACTGCATGAACAGAGGAGCTACCAGGCACCAGTATTGCATGAACAGAGGAGCTATCAGACACCAGTACTGCATGAACAGAGGAGCTATCAGACATCAGTACTGCATGAACAGAAGAGCTATCAGACACCAGTACTGCATGAACAGAGGAGCTATCAGACATCAGTACTGCATGAACAGAAGAGCTATCAGACACCAGTACTGCATGAACAGAAGAGCTATCAGACACCAGTACTGCATAGAGCTATCAGACACCAGTACTGCATGAACAGAAGAGCTATCAGACACCAATACTACATGAACAGAAGAGCTATCAGACCCCAGTACTGCATGTACAGAAGAGCTATCAGACACCAGTACTGCATGAACAGAAGAGCTCTCATACACTAGAACTGCATGAACAGAAGAGCTATCAGACACCAGTACTGCATGAACAGAAGAGCTATCAGACACCAGTAATGCATGAACAGAGGAGCTACCAGGCACCAGTATTGCATGAACAGAGGAGCTATCAGACACCAGTACTGCATGAACAGAGGAGCTATCAGACATCAGTACTGCATGAACAGAAGAGCTATCAGACACCAGTACTGCATGAACAGAAGAGCTATCAGACACCAATACTACATGAACAGAAGAGCTATCAGACCCCAGTACTGCATGTACAGAAGAGCTATCAGACACCAGTACTGCATGAACAGAGGAGCTACCAGGCACCAGTATTGCATGAACAGAGGAGCTATCAGACACCAGTACTGCATGAACAGAGGAGCTATCAGACATCAGTACTGCATGAACAGAAGAGCTATCAGACACCAGTACTGCATGAACAGAGGAGCTATCAGACATCAGTACTGCATGAACAGAAGAGCTATCAGACACCAGTACTGCATGAACAGAAGAGCTATCAGACACCAGTACTGCATAGAGCTATCAGACACCAGTACTGCATGAACAGAAGAGCTATCAGACACCAATACTACATGAACAGAAGAGCTATCAGACCCCAGTACTGCATGTACAGAAGAGCTATCAGGCACCAGTACTGCATGAACAGAAGAGCTCTCATACACTAGAACTGCATGAACAGAAGAGCTATCAGACACCAGTACTGCATGAACAGAAGAGCTATCAGACACCAGTAATGCATGAACAGAGGAGCTACCAGGCACCAGTATTGCATGAACAGATGAGCTATCAGACACCAGTACTGCATGAACAGAGGAGCTATCAGACATCAGTACTGCATGAACAGAAGAGCTATCAGACACCAGTACTGCATGAACAGAAGAGCTATCAGACACCAGTACTGCATGGAGCTATCAGACACCAGTACTGCATGAACAGAAGGGCTATCAGACACCAGTACTGCATGAACAGAAGAGCTATCAGACACCAGTACTGCATGAACAGAAGAGCTATCAGACACCAGTACTGCATGAACAGAAGAGCTATCAGACACCAGTACTGCATGGAGCTATCAGACACCAGTACTATATGGAGCTATCAGACACCAGTACTGCATGAACAGAAGAGCTATCAGACACCAGTACTGCATGAACAGGGGAACTATCAGACACCAGTACTGCATGAACAGAAGAGCTATCAAACCCCAGTACTGCATGGAGCTATCAGACACCAGTACTGCATGAACAGAAGAGCTATCAGACACCAGTACTGCATGAACAGAAGAGCTATCAGACACCAGTACTGCATGAACAGAAGAGCTATCAGACACCAGTACTGCATGAACAGAAGAGCTATCAGACACCAGTACTGAATGATCAGAAGAGCTATTAGACATCAGTACTGCATGGAGCTATCAGACACCAGTACTGCATGAACATAAGAGCTATCAGACACCAGTACTGCATGGAGCTATCAGACGCCAGTACTGCATGAACAGAAGAGCTATCAGACACCAGTACTGCATGGAGATATCAGACGCCAGTACTGCATGAACAGAAGAGCTATCAGACACCAGTACTGCATGAACAGAAGAGCTATCAGACACTAGAACTGCATGAACAGAAGAGCTATCAGACACCAGTACTGCATGAACAGAAGAGCTATCAGACACCAGTACTGCATAGAGCTATCAGACACCAGTACTGCATGAACAGAAGAGCTATCAGACACCAATACTACATGAACAGCAGAGCTATCAGACCCCAGTACTGCATGTACAGAAGAGCTATCAGACACCAGTACTGCATGAACAGAGGAGCTACCAGGCACCAGTATTGCATGAACAGAGGAGCTATCAGACACCAGTACTGCATGAACAGAGGAGCTATCAGACATCAGTACTGCATGAACAGAAGAGCTATCAGACACCAGTACTGCATGAACAGAGGAGCTATCAGACATCAGTACTGCATGAACAGAAGAGCTATCAGACACCAGTACTGCATGAACAGAAGAGCTATCAGACACCAGTACTGCATAGAGCTATCAGACACCAGTACTGCATGAACAGAAGAGCTATCAGACACCAATACTACATGAACAGAAGAGCTATCAGACCCCAGTACTGCATGTATAGAAGAGCTATCAGACACCAGTACTGCATGAACAGAAGAGCTCTCATACACTAGAACTGCATGAACAGAAGAGCTATCAGACACCAGTACTGCATGAACAGAAGAGCTATCAGACACCAGTAATGCATGAACAGAGGAGCTACCAGGCACCAGTATTGCATGAACAGAGGAGCTATCAGACACCAGTACTGCATGAACAGAGGAGCTATCAGACATCAGTACTGCATGAACAGAAGAGCTATCAGACACCAGTACTGCATGAACAGAAGAGCTATCAGACACCAATACTAAATGAACAGAAGAGCTATCAGACCCCAGTACTGCATGTACAGAAGAGCTATCAGACACCAGTACTGCATGAACAGAGGAGCTACCAGGCACCAGTATTGCATGAACAGAGGAGCTATCAGACACCAGTACTGCATGAACAGAGGAGCTATCAGACATCAGTACTGCATGAACAGAAGAGCTATCAGACACCAGTACTGCATGAACAGAGGAGCTATCAGACATCAGTACTGCATGAACAGAAGAGCTATCAGACACCAGTACTGCATGAACAGAAGAGCTATCAGACACCAGTACTGCATAGAGCTATCAGACACCAGTACTGCATGAACAGAAGAGCTATCAGACACCAATACTACATGAACAGAAGAGCTATCAGACCCCAGTACTGCATGTACAGAAGAGCTATCAGACACCAGTACTGCATGAACAGAAGAGCTCTCATACACTAGAACTGCATGAACAGAAGAGCTATCAGACACCAGTACTGCATGAACAGGAGAGCTATCAGACACCAGTAATGCATGAACAGAGGAGCTACCAGGCACCAGTATTGCATGAACAGATGAGCTATCAGACACCAGTACTGCATGAACAGAGGAGCTATCAGACATCAGTACTGCATGAACAGAAGAGCTATCAGACACCAGTACTGCATGAACAGAAGAGCTATCAGACACCAGTACTGCATGAACAGAAGAGCCATTAGTACTGGAGAGCAGGGTGGAAGGTCGTCTGTAACACAGCAGCAGCCCCCCCTCCCCCGCCTGCCTGTGCTCGAGTCCGGTCCTGGAGCGTTGGCAGAGCTGCGTGCACGGACCCCTTCCCTGGTGCACTGGTGACGTGTCCCGCGAGGACCAGCGGGCCCGTCACAGGGACAGCTGTCTCTCATCTCCCTCCGAGCGCCAGGCTTGCCTGATTGTGGTCCACAGGCCCCGCTGCCTTCCTCTCAGATCTCTTATCTCCATCCCTGACTCTGCAGCCTCACCTGGGAGGCGCTCCTAATGAGCCTGATTGGTTTACGCATCGGCGATCGCGGTGCCCGAGGAGGGCTGTCTGCTCTTAATGAAGCGCCTGTGATTGCATCAAAGCTCGGGCTCGGCCCTGTCCATCTGAGCCCTGCTCGGTCCGCCCTGTGTGCGGGGTCTGCAGACAGCCTGCTGTGCGCACAAACAGCATAGTCTCCAGACGGACTGTGATGCGTTATCCATCTTTACGTATTCTTAACACCTTGAGTTTAGTTTTCGACATTCATGTAACGACGCAGTGCATTGTGGGACTGGTAGTCTCCATCTTCTTCAACAGCACCAATTGTACTAGCGTCCCTGATCATGCTTTGCTACATGGCGTCTGATAGGCCTTTATTGCCATCAGGGGGTCTCCAGATCGGATGCTGTTCCCAGTCGGCATGAAGTTACAGGGGCAGAGCAGCGATGTTCACATTTCATACTGACCTCGACCCCTGAGCAGAGCAGTCACCTGTCAGGCTCGTGGTCGAATGTCAGCCATGCTCAATCAGTTTGTTGTCAAGTTCTAACCAGCACTGGCAAAGCCAATGGATCTCATGTTGTACACGTGTTTGGCTGCTGTTCAGCATGGCTAAGCGCTGGGGCATGGGGTGGGGTAGATTGGGGTATCGTGGAGTAGGAATAAGTAGGGTAGAATAGGGTAGATTTTAGTGGGGTATATTGTGGTAGAGTGCGTTAGAATGGAGTGGGATAGTTTAGGGTAGATTGTAGTGGAGTAGAGTGGCGTAGATTAGAGTGGGTGGATTAAAGTAAAGCAGATTGGAATGAATCGGGGTAGATTGGAGAGGAGTGAGATAGATTGGGGTAGATTGGAGTGGGGTCATTTGAAGTGGGTATACTGGAGTGGAGTGGGGTAGATTGGATTGGGGTAGAGTGGAGTGGAGTAGATTGGCGTAAAATGGGATGGGGTAGATTGAAGTAGATTGGGGCAGATTTGGATTGAGTGCAGTAGACAGGAGTTTTATAGAGCAGGTAGATTGGGGTACAATGGAGTGAGGTATATTAAATAGAGTAAAGTGGAGTAGATTGAGGAAGAGTGGAGTGGGGTGGATTAGAGAAGACTGAAGTGTGCCAGATTGGAGTGGAGGTGAGTGGGGTAGATTGGAGTGGAGCAGGGTACTTGGAGTGGGTGGATTAGAGTAGGGTAGATTGGCATGGAGTGGGGTAGATTTGGATAGCTTGTAGTGGGGTAGCTTGGGGTAGATTAGAGTGGGATAGTTTGAAATGGGTTATATTGGATTGGAGTGGGGTAGATTGGAGTGGAGTGGGTTAGATTGGATTGGAGTGGGGTAGATTGGAGCAGAAAGGAGTGGGGTAGAGTGAGGGGGAGTAGATTGAAGTGGAGTAGATTGGGATAGACTGGAGTGGGGTAGAATGGGGTGGATTGGGGTGCAGTGGGTTAGATTGGAGTGGAGTGGGGTAGATTTGAGTGGGACAGATTGGAGTGAAGTGGAGTGGAGTAGATCAGGGGAGAGTCTAGCATGGTAGATTGAGATTGAGAGGGGTTTAGTGGGCCAGATTGGAGTGGAGTAAAATGGTGTAGATTGGGTGAACTCGAATAGGGTAGAGTGGAGTGGGTAGAATAAAGTGGAGTTGACTAGAGTGGAGTGGAGTGGAGAGTGGATATTGGAGTAGGGCATATTGGAGTGTAGAAGAGTGGGGTAGATTAGAGTGGAGTGGGTAGATTGGAGTGCAGTTGGGTGGATTCGAGTGGAGTAGAGTGAGATAAATTGGAGTGTGGTATATTGGAGTGGAGTGTGGTAGATTGGAATGGGATAGATTGGGGTAGAGTGGAGCATGGAACATTGGAGTAGTGTGGAACGGGCTGGATTGGAGTGAAGTAGAGTGGTGTAGGTCGGGTGGACTGGAGCAGCATAGAGTGGAGTAGGGTATGTAGGGGGAGAGTGGAGTGGAATAGAGTAGAGTTGGATAGAGTGGCGTGGAGATCGGAGTGGGGCAGATTGGAGTACAGTAGAGTGGGGTAGTTTAGAGCAGAGTGGGTTAGATTGTGGTAGAATGGCGTGGGGTAGATTGCTGTGTAGTGGGGTAGATTGGAGTGGGATACATTGGGGCAAATTGGAGCAGATTGGAGTGGAGTAGAGTAGAGTGTGGTAGATTAGAGTGTAGTGAGGTAGATTGGAGTGGGGCAGTGGCGGCTCCTCCGCTAAGGCAGAGGAGCGTCGCCCCACTGAACAAAAGGAAAAATAAAATAATAATAGCTATTGTTATCGTCATTTTATTTTTCTTATATAATTCCGTGGCTCTCAGGCGGGCAGGCGGCTAAGTAGGGAGAGGAGTGGTTTTCACTCCTGAAGTGCACAGGACTGCTCTGCCGATCTTCTAGGGCCGCCCCAAGCAGTCCTGCACACTTTGCATGTCCCTCACCAGGCTGCATTACACAGCCTGGTGAGGAACAGGCAAACCCTTCCAGCCTCCGTCTGAGCGCCAATCCACGGTGCTTGGACCAATCACAACGCAGGGTTGCAGCGTTGCAGCATTGCAGCGTTGCAGCGTTGCAGCGTTTTGATTAAGCGTGAGTGCAAAATCCGTTCCGCTCGCGGATTTTGCGGATTTTCGGTAAATCCGCAATCCACGAACTCCCGCGAATTTACCGAAAATCCGCAAGTTCGCGAGCGGCGGATCCAGGGGGCAAAAGTTCAAGCCTTCAAGCTTGAAGTTGTTGTAACTATTTTAGGATGGCGCCGGCAAGCTGCCAGCGCCATCCTAAAATAGTTACTAAGTTAGCTTCAACAGGAAGCACTGATAGATAAAATAAAGCAGGTGCTCGAGCACCTGCTTTATTTTATCTGTTAGTGCTTCCTGATTAAGCTAATTTAGTAACTATTTTAGAATGGTGCTGGCAGCTTGCTGGCGCTGTTCTAAAATAGAACAGGAGTGGGGCAGAGGGCAGAAGGTCACATAGTGGGGCAGAGGGCAGAAGGGCACAGCAACGAGTGGGGCAGAGGGCAGAATGACACAAGAAAGACTGGGGCAGAGGGCAGAAGGGCACAACAACGAGTGGGGCAAGGGGAAGAATGGCACAAAAACGAGTGGGGCAGAGGGCAGAAGGGCACAAAAAACGAGAGGGTGGCAGTGATGAACCAGAGGGCGTATTGCGGTCTCGCACGAAAAAGAACCCCATGAACACGCAAAGCGCCCCGTGAACACGCCAAGCGCCCCGCGAACATGCAAAAAAAATCTGCAAATTTGCACAAATTTGCGAATTTTGCGGATCGCAAATTTGCAAATCCGCAAATTCGCGGATCGCGAATTCGCAAAATTCGCCCATGCTTAGTTGTGAATGGCTATGGGGAGGTTCGGTGGTGGGTGCTTCCTGCTGCTGGCCAGGAGTGCACAAAGATATTGGACAGACAGAGGACAAAGGAGAGGCGGCGGCCGTTTCAGGTAAGTGTTTTCTTTTTTTGTCCCCCTGGTCCCACCACCCAGGTCCGGTAGCAGCCTCCACTGGAGTGGGATTGATTGGAGTGTGGTAGATTGGAGTAGGGTAAATGTGGGGCAGACTGGGTTGTAGTGGGTAGATAGGAGTGGAGCTGAGTGGGGTAAATTGGGGTGGAGTGCAGTGTATTGTGTAGAATGGTGTGCGGTTAAATAGAGTGGAGTGGGGTAGATTGGAGTGCAATAGGGTGGGGTTGATTTGGGTGAAGTGGAGTAGATAGGAGTGCAGTAGATAGGAGTGGGGTAGATCGAGGTAGCGTGGAGTGAGGTATTTTAGGATAGATTGAAATGGAGTGGGTTGACTGTGGAAGAGTGGAGTGGGGTGGACTGGGGTACATTAGAGTGCAGTAGATGGGAGTGGAGTGGGGTACTTGGAGTGGGGGGGATTTTGTGAATTAGAGTAGGGTTGGTTGGAACAGAGTGGGTTAGATTGCAGTGGGTAGATTGGAATGGAGGAGAATGGGGTATTTGGAGAGGGGTAGATTCGTTGGACTAGAGTAGGGTGGATTGAAATGGAATGGAGTTGATTGGGATAGATTGGAGTGGTAATAGTTTGAATTGGGGTAGATTAGGTTGGAGCAAACTCAATTGGATTTGAGTAGATTGGAGTGGGGTGGAGTAGATTGAAGTGTAGTAGATTGGGGTGTATTGGGGTGCAGTGAGTTATATTGGAGTGGAGTAGAGTGGTGTAGATTGGGTGCATTGGAGTGGGGAGGAGTGGAGGAGGGGTAGTCACAATCAAATTAGATTTAAACTGATGTGTCTCCTGGTAGCAACAATGTGCTTTCCAGAATATCCCCCCTGCCTGAACCTTGCTAAATAACCCAGCAGTGAGCTGCCAGTAGACGCATCAATTTAAGTCTAATTTGATTGTGACTGCCCGCCATAGTACGTGATTGGCTCTATTGGCATCTGGGAATGGATTAATACCCTTAATCTACCGTTTTCATCCATGGGCTGCCCGATGAAGTTGTCCCGCCCATGCCATTTCTCTTTTCTTCTGTAAAACACCATGTAATGTCTAAAGTTTTACATGAAAACTGCCGCTCAAACGGCGATAATGGGCTTGATAATATGCTCTATGGAATTCCAATTGAAGCCCATGTTACATGTGAAGGACATCTAACATGGGCTTCAATTGGAATTCCAAAGATCATATTATCAAGCCTATTATGACTGTTTTAGCAGCAGTTTTCTGCCGCTAAAACTGCGATAATTTTATCGCCTGTCTTGATAATATGCCCCTGAATTTGTGTGTGGGCACACTTGCAGAGTGGTTCTGTGTATCGCATTCAACATTAAAGGCACTCTCCACACTCAGCAGCATTGTGCAGCCAGCATATTGAGGCTCTGTTCATGTTTATTATGCATAGCAGATGGTGACAAAATATTTGTGGTGCTATTGAGTGTGCTTGGGACAGTGGTAGGAATATTCAGGGCAGACCTCACCCCAGCGGGGCTTAACTGCATATTTGGGATCCCTTGCACATGTCTGCATGCCTACAGCAGGGGGCTGATAAGGGACACATGTTCTGGAACTGTTCAGCTGTCAAGGCATTGTAGGATGTGTCTGCAGAGGCTCCTGTGGAGGCCACCGGTCGTGCAGGGGTGTGCACCATTGAAAGACCATTGTTAGGCCTGTTTAGATGCCCTAAAGCTGCCAAAGCCACAAATAGATGTATTGACTTAGCATCATTAATTACACACTGGATTATAGCCATGTATTGGAAAGTGCAGACATTACCCGGAAAAGCCAACTGGTGCAAAGTGTGACTTAAAGGGGGACAGGCAGAGGCAGTAGCGCTTAGGAGGGAGGAAGCCAGAGGTTCTCGGACATTTCCCATAGCTGCGGAGTAGAATGCTCTATTAACCCGTTGACTGCGGCGCGAATTCCGCCGCTGTGTGGGTGAATTAATGAGTAGGCGTGTTTCGGACGGCCCCTGGCCATCCTTCGCACACGCCCACTGTGACGTCGGACGGCACCGTACGAAGCATCTAACGGGGTTAACTAGTCTGCAAGCCTATAGTGAGGAATATCTGAACTAGTGTGTCTAATACTACATAGGTGGTGGCATACCCTCCCTACTAATATATGTGTATGCCCCCCGTTTCTCTCTCACAGCTCCTCTTGCCGGATTTTTCTCAGATGTAGAATGTTTGCCTCAAGTCTAGTGGACAATATGAGATGCTTTGTAGATAAATGGCGACCACAAGGACATTTTGAGTAAAGTCCATTGATGATGTAAGCACTGTGTTAGAGAGGAAGGGGCGAGCTTAGCCAGCTCCCTGCAATGTCCTGTATTTTAGTAGAGTCGCTGCAGGTTCTGTCTAGTTTGACCATTTGTATAAGTTGATGATGGCCCACAACTTTCATAATGTGGTTTTCTTTTGTGCAATGATACACTGATCCTATTTCGATGCAGATATGTGTATGTTGCCATGAGAGTACACCTCTGTGTTTCATTGTATATAGCTAATGAAAAGGAAATACAACAGTTAATAAAAAAACTGACTTTGCTGTCGCTGGGCTCAGCTTAACCAGGCCCAGGTTCAGTGCTATATTGAAAACACAGTGAAAACACACAAACTCATTAGGGTACACTATGTGTTAAGGTACTCGTATGATTGGCATGACCTACCCTGTTAGCCCATAGTATATAACAGAGCAGGGGATAAAAACTACCTTTACGTCCCTAGTATTTAAAAGGGTATGGCAGGTTAGAGGCCAGCAGCGCCTTTGTGCAGTTGCAGGTGTGCCCTGCTGAGAGCCTGAGGTCATTTTAAAAGCAGCACTGTGCTACAGGACTGCTTTTAAATGTAAATTGTGCCTAAAATACAATATTTTGGCATATTAGGTACCCACGGGCTCCCCTAGGTGTCCAAGGGGTGGTGGGTCAGGTACTTATATGAAGAACCCTTATAAAGTATGCTTTATATGCTTTGGAGATATTGAAATTGCACATTTAACTTCACCCATTGTAGTAAAGTGCTTCCCAAAATCAACTTTTGTGCTGGTAGCACTGTGGAGTAAAGATCTGCATCACATTTGCATATTCAGAACCCCTAAAGTCGCCTCTAGGTGTCCCAGGGGCCTGGGGTCATGTAGCTATAAGCAGGGTCCTTAAAAAATGCTTTATAAGCCCTGGTGTTGGAGAAATTGGACATTTCAAGTTCCCTTTCGTAGATCCCCAAAACATAAGTTAATAAATTAATATTGCAATAGTTTATGAACTCATATCTAATGCTAGTAATGATATAAAAAAAATCATTCAAAGACTTAGGAGAATTGTATCGACAAATCCATCAATCTGCTATTGTTGAATTTATCCTAAAGTATACAGAAAAGAAGTTGTCTGTAAGCCAAAATTCAGCCTTCATGGTATCTCCCCTAATTGGTCAGAGTTAATAGGATTAGCTAGGCTGCTTTGATAAAGTGATAAGTGGCACCCAGGGAGAGAGGTTATCTCTTGTTAGAGGACCCTGCTCCAAAAGAGCATGGGGGGAGGGGACGTAAAGCCTCAGCTTAAAAGGCAGAAGGGAACAGGAAGAGACAGCCAGGTTCATCTATCCCCCTCCACACTCAACCCAGCCAGATGGTACACTTAAGTGAGGAATTTGCAGATGCTAGAGGGAAGAGAGCTATGGAAATGAGCCATACTGGAGGTTGGTTTAGCTGGTTCTTGCTCCTTTTCTGAGATCTCAACTTAATTGAATTTTGGAAGAATAGTGATCTCTGGGAGACCATTGTGCCACACTTTGAAGGAAGTGGTCATGCTCTGGGGTGTTGCCCTGTACCTCATTGGACGGCCTGCCCTCCTCCTTGAACCCAGAGAACCCTGAATAAGTATCTGAGAGGGGCAGAGTCTCTCAGATCTGTTGTCTGAAACTAAGAAAAGAAGAAGAGTCCATGCTGGAAGTTTGATTTGCACCAACCAGGCCCTGCCCTCGGACTGACTTCTTCTTCTGCACAATCTGGAACTACAGCCGTGTGAACCTAACTGGCTTCAAGAAGAACAAAGAGTGGATTCCCTGCACACTATAGGTGAACAGACCTCACCTGGACCATCACCACCAAGAATCCCCAGCCTGGAGTGCTCCCGGTGTATTTGTAAGTGTTTTGTTTAAGAGGATTGTGGGAATTAAAGTCCCAAGCTTTCAAGCAAGGACCATCTTGAAGCTTCCAGACCCTTGGATTGAGCTTTGGACATGTTGGGAACCTCCGAGGAACTTCAGGAAGAATTTCCAGAATATTGGAGCAACTTTGAAAAAAGCTTCATAAGTGGACCAACTCCACCTGGAGCGCTAAGCCGGCGATCCTCAACCGCGAGCTGACCTGCTTGGTCCAACTTCCAGAGTTTGACCGGGAACTTGTCGACAGTCAAGCCGGAAAACCCTCACCGACCAGGCTTGGTGAAGAGCATCGAGGGACCCATGCACAAAAAGCTCCAGGAAAGTTTCTATTTCTCAAGGTAAAAGACTTGACTGGCTGCAAGCGCCAAGCGGCCCACCTTCAACCGCAAGCTGGCCTAGACCCCTGGTTTGTCCTGCTGAAAATCTCTGGTGGTTCAACTTCCAGAGTTTGAAGCGCTATAGGTTTCTATGCGCTTTATAGTGCTAAATATTTTTTTTTAAATTGTCTTCAGTTCCCTATATTGGGTTTTGTCGTTTTGGTGCCATTGTAAAGATAAAAATATTTCCTATTTTTGTATATTGATGTTGGATTTTTATTGTGTTTTGTGTCTTAATTATTTCCTGAATTTAGTGTTTTTAAATGCTTCACATATCTGTCTCTGAAGTTAAGCCTGCCAGCTCGCAGCCAAACTACCAATGGTCGAACATGAGAATAAGTTTCTGAGACCTATTGTGAGCCCTAAACTGTGTTAGTGACCTTACTGACAGTGGGAGATATATATTTGCCAATATTAATAACTCACTTTGTATTGTACAAATCTTAAGATTTTACCTGGTTTTTAAGGTTGGCAGTAACGGTTGCGGCAACAATATTTTTCAAACGGTTAAACTGTCTTGATGAAGCCGTGCTGCGGTTCACAGTGTGTTTCACTTACGACATAGGGCCCTATTACAATGTTGCAAAAGACACACAATTCTTGGTCGGACGAGCAGCTGACCGGCACTGCAGTGGGATGGAATCTGCCTGACTATTAATTGGCGGGTCCACCCGCAATATTAGGATGTGACCACCCTACGGGCGGTCGGAAACATCCATTTTTCTATTGCAGCTTGTGCGGCAGCTGGAAAATGGCCGCAGCACAAGCTGCAATAGAAAAATTTATGTTTTCGAACATCCCTGCACCATGTGGCAGACACCATGCGGTGCCTGCCATATGGTGCATGGATGTTTAGGGTGGAACCACAGGACCCCTCCAGGCCCCATAGCGGGGGGCCAGCAGGGTGGGGGACCGGCTAGGTGCCCACAAAGTCACTTTCCATCTGCCTTTTCATGACGGGGGGAGGGGGGGACTGCCATGAAAGGGCAGGCAGAAAGTGGCATTGCAATCTCGACTGCGGAGCCGAGGCTGGCTCTGCTTCCATTGTGGGATTACAATTCCTACTGGCCCCCCGAGGGGCTCCGTGAGCCCGTTGGAAGTAGAGCGGAATTCACCTGCAATTTTCACTCCGTCTGCCACAATCATAATACGGCGGTCGGAGGGACACCTATGATGCCAGCGGGAAGCCGCTAATAAGCTGTCGGAAGGCCTTTCTGCCCGACATCATAATGAGTCCATCGTGGTCACCGTAGGAAGCTGCAGGTTAACAACATACTGTATGTGCCACCATCCTGGGGTACTTCTAGCAGTTCGGAAGGCAATCTAGTTGCATCAGCACTTCACAGAGTTTATTACTTGCGACACAGTTTGCACATTTTGGAAGGATTGCCAACGCCGACAACATGAGCGGCTCGTCTTCCGTAAAATCGTGACTAATGTCAGTGCTGAAGGCATTTAAGCGTGTGTGCTGTTAGAAGGGCAGATCACTTGAGGCACCTTGATGCCTTCGGGCTTAGTTGCGCGATACAAGACTCTTTTCATTTCATTTCATTCACTTCACCGGCCCAGTAATACGAGCAATTTCTTACCAGCACATGTGTACCAGCAATTGCACATTGTAACATAAGCACCTCTACCCCTGAGAATGAGATTATTGAAGCGCGGGCTTTTATAACTGTCTCAATTCTTTCACCGGCACAGTTATACAATTAACCAAGATTATTTAAGGGCACATTTTATTTATACGGTCGAGCACTCTTCAGAGTATTCAGGCTGGTGTGCTGACAATATGAACATCTGGACTGCTGCAATAATGAAGAGTTGGCAGCTCTTTCTTTCAGTGACTCTATTTGTTCTCATGCAAGCAGTCTCTGTCAACATCAGTGGAATCCGCAGTGTTTGTGTTGAAGCAACCTTACTTGCAGAGTGGTTCTGTGCATCGGCTTCAACATTAAAAGTGCTCTCAACACTTAGCAACACTGTGCAGCCAGCATAATAAGGCTCTGTTCATGTTTACTATGCATAATAGATGGTGACTAAACATTTGTGGTGCTCTTGAGTGTGCTTGTGACAGTGGTACGAATATTTCTACCCTACCAACAAGAAAAGTAAGTTATTGTTACACCTGCAAACTGCAAGCTATTTTATCATAGTAGCACATACTTCCAGATTGCAGTCAGTTAACCATGTATGCCTTGAGTTCATTAAACTTGGCTGCACCAGGGGCGTTTTTACCAGCCAAAGGAGAACCGTCAATGCGTTGGCAAGATTGGAAAGAATACTTTTGTGATTATATTAACACATTTTAAGAAGAACTATTTAGCGCCCATTTATGGTGGGACTGCCACCCACAGCCTATCAGTGGCGGTCCCACCACCATCGGAGCAATCAAATCCTCCTGCCATATTTCAAAGGTGGGTGGATGGATGGCGGGCGGAAAGACTGACCGCCATGCTCATTGAGACCTCCGGTGTGGCTGAGGGGCCTGTATTCTCTACAATCGTGGCAGTGTCTACCAGGCACTGCCATAGGGTACAGACAGGGCGAAAGGGACTTTGTGCCTCGTAGCACGACCCCTCCCCCCGACCCTCCGAAGTTGGCACTGAGGGGCACCTATGGAGCTCCACTACATATCCCTGCACCATGTGGCAGGCACTGCAGGGTGCCCTCCACGTATTGTAGGGATATGTACAGGGTGCATTTTTTGCACTGCTGCGGGTCTGCAGCCAGCAGCACCCGCCGCAATGCATAGTATACACTGTGGCACCACCGCCTTGCAGGCGGTCACATTGTAATCCCTATGGCGGGACCGCCGATGGCAAGTTGGTCGGTCCTGTTTCTGACAGGCTAGTGGGCAGGCATAAGTCCGCCCACCATCCTAATTGGGCCCTTACTCTAGAAAACAAGAAGAAAGTACTTTTACATTGTTTAGGTTCTGGGGGGGTAAAATTATATCATCATATTGAGAAAACGGTCAGTCAGGAAGGAGGTGGTGATGTTTTCATACATGCGTTAGAAGATTTAGATGCTAATTTTTCACTTGTAGGATGTGTTGCTGTGGACAGATACATTTTTTTTCAACACAAGCAAGGGAAAATGTCATGAGTATGTTGCAGCACTTAAACATTTACCCATAACATGCACATTTGGGGCCTGACAGGAAGAACTGATACGTGATCAAATTATAATGCATGCAAAGCAGTTCTAAGAGAATTTACAAGTGTTTTTTTTCGGGAAGTGTAGGGCTCTTGCAGTCCGTTATGCCCCCATTGCTATACGCCAGAAGTGACCCTGCAGAGGACAACACCGACCAAAGGGTAGCACCAGCAAGAGAGAGGCCGACCTTTAAGGAAGAGACGTATCTGCCCTTCAGAAAGAGACGTATCCTGCTGACTGGGCCAAAGGCAGTGCTTCCCACGCGAGAGGTGATGGTCCGGCCTGCCATTGGGAGGCCCCGCAGGCCCTAAGCAGGACTGCAGGGCACTGGAGATAATGTGGCAAGTGCGAACAGCGAGATCCTCAAATTTCGGCAAAGGCATACTCAATTGGCTGATCCGGGCTGCGGATGGCAAGCAGAGTAGATACATATTATAAGGATACACCAGCGGGACAGGGAGAAACTGACTGGAATGGGGGATAACCCTGGCAGGCGGTAGCGAGGATTGCGCAGCGAGCCGGCAGATCGAATGGGATTGCGCGGCGAGCCGGCAGCTCTTGTAGTCGTTGTTGTAAATAATGACAAGTTGGGGATGAATAAATGATCTCAACTTGAAAGAAGTACAGCATCTTCTTCACACCTTTCTCGTGTCCAAGCCCGTCCCCTGAGGGTAAAGTAGTTTGTGTAAAACGTGCAGAATTACACTCGACAGAATAAAAGCAGAAGAGCACACTTGTTTTTAAAAAGCTGAATCGTTCATATCCTGGTCATCCCAGGTACAACTTGAAGCTTGTTTTAAATTTACTGTTCACTCTTTTTACTCTGTACAGCTTCTCCGAGTCCCTGCTTGCAACAGGAAGCAGCGATACCTTCTTGCACATGACACACCTACAACGTCTGCCAGACAGTGCTTGGTGAACCGCGAGGGCCTCTGGGACTGAGGTACCTGCTGCTTTCAGATATTGTGACGTCAACGCACATTTGCATGAACAGTGCAGCAAAACATTCCGAGACAAGAAGGAACCCTCGCTTCTAAGGCTGTATTTGAATATGTGGAGCTGGCTGCGCCCTGCTGCAGTATTCAAGGGTTAATGCCTACATCGAGGGGAAAGGGGACCAGTTAACCTCTGCAGTGCCTTGCTGGCTTCAGTACACTCCCAGGTGGCATTTTAGTAACTTCCGGAGGAGGTAAAAGGTGTATTTTGTTGATCCCTGGAAAGGACGTAATTATCGAGGATTGTGAGAAAAGGACCCGTCAATCAATCACTGCACAGAAAACACTGTGTTTATGGAATGTTGTGGCCCATTGGCCTAGTCCATGCCTAAAATGGCAACTACGAGACATACAATAATGTTAATGTGTCGTAAAACCTGCATATAACATTACATACTTGTGTGTCTGTAACGTTCTCATTATGGAGTATCTTGGCCCCGAATAACTGGTGTTTACCGTTCCCCAATTGAATAATGCTCATTTTAGCGACCTCTGAAACATGAAAGTCTGAATGCACCCACCAGGATTTTAACCTGCGGCCTTGAGTTCAGAGGCTTCTGGAGTATTAGTGCATTGAGCCACCAGATTCAGCCAGGTACATGCGAGAGGCAGGATTCGGGAAAGGGACTGGTTACTGGGGTAGGCTGGCATCAGAGAGAAATTGTTGCATCCTCTTATTGGCACTGGCTCTTGACCTTTTGACCTCTGTGGACCACCACTTCATCATTACTGGATTCTGAGGACCCCACTGAGTCACTACTGGAAGCCAGTAAATCACAGCTTAAGCAGTTTTGATGATTTAAACCTCAAAACAATTCACAAAAATACAGAAACAAGCGTTCAACAAACAAATACACATTTGATAAAAATGTTTATTTAATTCTCAAACGGATATAAAACATCGAATTGTTCATTTGGGAAGGATAAGGCTATTCTAAATTGAATTGAGACCACCCATCCTCCATACTATATTCTGTTTGATGCACTTCTATTGCTCCCATAAATCAACTTGAGGATACCAACTTAGGGGCCTATTAGGATGGCGGACGGACCAGCGTCCGTCCGCCACCCCCGAGGTGTAGGGCTTGTCCGCAGGGGCAGCGGTGGTCCCTCCGTGTGAATTAGGATGTGACCGCCACTCTGGTTTAAGCAGCACCCGCCGCAAGGTTAAATATGCATGCTTTCCATTTGTATGCACAAAACGGTAGGCACCGCGCGGTGCCTGCCGTCTTGTACATGCAAATGCTGGGGGATACCATAGGTACCCCCCATGTGCACCCCCCACCCCGACACCCTGGGGGCCCGCAAGGGCCCCCCAGAAGCTATTGTCCACATGCTTTTCCACGGCGGTAAATCCGCCGCTGAAAAGTATGTTTTCAAACGCATTGTAATTTGGCAGGCGGTGTCTTGCAGACACGGCCACCAAATTGCGGCCAACACTCCGCGGATCAGCGGCGGACGGACCTGCCGTCCGCCGCTGATCCCACCGCCATCATAATCTGGCGGTGGGTGTTTTGAAGGTCCGCAGCGGTGATTCCGCATCCTCCGGACCGGCGGTGGCTTCCACAGGCTCGGAGAATGCGGAATCACCGCAATCATAATCTACCCCATAAATTTTTGCCTCCAATTTAAAATTCCTTCACATTTGCAGAATGTTTTTAAAATTAGAAATGCAAAAATGTCAATGTTGCTACTCTATTTGTATACAATTTATTAATCTGTTACTATTATTTAATTTCCCAAGCAGTCACAGGCCCCTAAGTAGATGTTGCGGACCCCCCGAGGTCCACGAACCACAGTTTAAGAAGCGCTGTTTTATGGTCTTTATTTGTCTTTACTTATGGCAGTTCATTGTGGCGGCTTGTGAGCTTGGTCGGCTGGTGTAGTAGGTGCGTTTGACGCGTTCTGGTTCCAGATCTTGGACTGTTTAGTCAGCTGGAGCCTGATATCAGAGGCCCTGGATGTCGGCTGAAGGGCTCCATTGTACCCGCGTGTTCATTCTAATAAACCTTCATTTTGCACCAGCATTTCTGGCTCTTCATGCTCTTTCACACTTCAGCAATCCATGACTTTGAATGTCTGTGAAGGCACTGCTGGATGACGGGAAGGGGCTCTGAGGATGAGACACAGATTGGGATCTGTGGTGGACTCAGGAGCCTTCTGAGACTAGGCAGCTGAGATGATGGGCCACGTGACCTGCGTGTTGTCTCTTGAGCTGGAGAAGAAGAGCCCAGCTAACAGTCATTGTTGTTAGGGGTGAGGCAGGTGATGAGGAGGAGGAGTGGGAAGGGAAGGTACTTTAAAGGGCCCTAAAGGGGGTGGGTAGTGGTGCTGGTGATTGGCTTCCTTGGTCCTCTTGACCTCCAGTTCATGGCCAATACATCAAATTCTCTAAAAATGCCGGCTTACATATAAACCTTTACACTAGTGTGTAGCGCCAGGTGTAACAGTGCTGCATCACCCACCTGTATGTTTACATCCCTACTTTGACAATGACAGGGCAAAGAAGTTAGGCGAGGATTAGAGAAGGTATTCAGATTAAAGGTGGAGTGGGTTTTAGGCTTGGTTACTGCTATGCTGATGAGTGGATTTAGGGATAGGTTGAAAGTCAGGGTTAGACATAATTTTAAGTTTGTGTTTAGGGTAAGGTCAGGGTTTAGGGTTATGCTTAGTGTAAGGTTTAGGATTAAATCCCATCAGTGAGGCTAAACCTGAGGCTTGCAGGCCCAAGACTGATTTGCATATGGTCGGTGTCTTCCAAATTGAATGAGTGGAGTAGAGTGGAGTGTGACCCCGAGCAGCCACAAGCGGCTGAGATTAACAAGCACCCCTGCCATCACCTTGATGTTTATTGAAGTCATAGAAGTAAAGGACAACAGGGCTGCTGGCCTTCCAATGAACAGTGTCAGCATTTCTTGCGAGGCTGCTGTACTTGCAGTGTCTAGTGCCAGTAAAGATGAACAAGGCTGCTACATGTGCAGTTGACAGTACTATGAATTATCACAGTGCTGCCATACTTCAATAGACAGCACCAGCATCTCTCAGCAGGGCTGCTATACTTCAATAGACAGCACCAGCATCTCTCAGCAGGGCTGCTATACTTCAATGGACAGTACCAGCATCTCTCAGCAGGGCTGCCATACTTCAATGTACGGTACCAGCATCTCTCAGCAGGGCTGTCATACTTCAATGTACGGTACCAGCATCTCTCAGCAGGGCTGCCATACTTCAATGTACGGTACCAGCATCTCTCAGCAGGGCTGCCATACCTCAATGTACATCTCTCAGCAGGGCTGCCATACTTCAATGTACATCTCTCAGCAGGGCTGCTATACTTCAATGTACGGAACCAGCATCTCTCAGCAGGTCTGCCATACTTCAATGTACGATACCAGCATCTCTCAGCAGGGCTGCCATACTTCAATGTACGGTACCAGCATCTCTCAGCAGGGCTGCCATACTTCAATGTACATCTCTCAGCAGGGCTGCCATACTTCAATGTACATCTCTCAGCAGGGCTGCTATACTTCAATGTACGGAACCAGCATCTCTCAGCAGGTCTGCCATACTTCAATGTACGATACCAGCATCTCTCAGCAGGGCTGCCATACTTCAATGTACGATACCAGCATCTCTCAGCGGGGCTGCCATACTTCAATGGACGGTATCAGCATCTCTCAGCAGGGCTGCTATACGTCAATGAACGGTACCGTCATCTCTCAGCAGGGCTGCCATACTTCAATGTACGATACCAGCATCTCTCAGTGGGGCTGCCATTTCTCAATGGACGGTATCAGCATCTCTCAGCAGGGCTGCATACTTCAATGGACGGTATCAGCATCTCTCAGCAGTTCTGCTATACCTCAGTGGACAGTACCATCCTCTCTCAGCAGGGCTGCCATACTACAGTGTACGGGATCATCATCTCTCAGCAGAGCTGCCATACTTCATTGGACAGCACCAGCCTCTTTCAGCAGGGCTGCCATACTTCAATGGACGGTACCAGCATCTCTCAGCAGGGCTGACATACTTCAATGGACGGTATCAGCATCTCTCAGCAGGGCTGCTATACTTCAATGGACAGTACCAGCATCTCTCAGCAGGGCTGCCATACTTCAATGTACGGTACCAGCATCTCTCAGCAGGCCTGCCATACTTCAATGTACGGTACCAGCATCTCTCAGCAGGGCTGACATACTTCAATGGACGGTATCAGCATCTCTCAGCAGGTCTGCTATACCTCAATGGACAGTACCAGCATCTCTCAGCAGGGCAGCCATACTTCAATGGACGGCACGAGCATCTCTCAGCAGGTCTGCTATACCTCAGTGGAGAGTACCAGCATCTCTCAGCAGGGCTGCCATACTTCAATGGACGGCACGAGCATCTCTCAGCAGGTCTGCTATACCTCAGTGGACAGTATCAGCATCTCTCAGCAGGGCTGCAATACTTCAACCAATACTGTACCATCATCTCTTAGCAGCATCTCTCAACAGGGCTAATATACTTCAATACATGATACCATCATCTCTCAGCAGGGCTGGTATACTTCAATGTACGGTATCATCATCTCTCAGCAGGGCTACCATACTTCAATGTACGGTACCAGGATCTCTCAGCAGGGCTGCCATACTTCAATGTACGGTACCATCATCTCTCAGCAGGGCTGCCATACTTCAATGTATGGCACCATCATCTCTCAGCAGGGCTGCCATACTTCAATGTACGGTACCAGGATCTCTCAGCAGGGCTGCCATACTTCAATGTACGGTACCAGCATCTCTCAGCAGAGCTGCCATACTTCAATGTACGGTACCAGGATCTCTCAGCAGGGCTGCCATACTTCAATGTACGGTACCAGCATCTCTCAGCAGGGCTGCCATACTTCAATGGACGGTACCATCATCTCTCAGCGGGGCTGCCATACTTCAATGTACGGTACCATCATCTCTCAGCAGGGCTGCCATACTTCAATGTACGATACCAGCATCTCTCAGCAGGGCTGCCATACTTCAATGTACGATAACAGCATCTCTCAGCGGGGCTGCCATACTTCAATGGACGGTATCAGCATCTCTCAGCAGGGCTGCTATACGTCAATGAACGGTACCGTCATCTCTCAGCAGGGCTGCCATACTTCAATGTACGATACCAGCATCTCTCAGCGGGGCTGCCATTTCTCAATGGACGGTATCAGCATCTCTCAGCAGGGCTGCATACTTCAATGGACGATATCAGCATCTCTCAGCAGTTCTGCTATACCTCAGTGGACAGTACCATCCTCTCTCAGCAGGGCTACCATACTACAGTGTACGGGATCATCATCTCTCAGCAGAGCTGCCATACTTCATTGGACAGCACCAGCCTCTTTCAGCAGGGCTGCCATACTTCAATGGACGGTATCAGCATCTCTCAGCAGGGCTGCCATACTTCAATGGACGGTATCAGCATCTCTCAGCAGGGCTGACATACTTCAATGGACGGTATCAGCATCTCTCAGCAGGGCTGCCATACTTCAATGGACAGCACCAGCATCTCTCAGCAGGTCTGCTATACCTCAATGGACAGTACCAGCATCTCTCAGCAGGGCAGCCATACTTCAATGGACGGCACGAGCATCTCTCAGCAGGTCTGCTATACCTCAGTGGACAGTACCAGCATCTCTCAGCAGGGCTGCCATACTTCAATGGACAGCATCAGCATCTCTCAGCAGGTCTGCTATACCTCAGTGGACAGTATCAGCATCTCTCAGCAGGGCTGCAATACTTCAACCAATACTGTACCATCATCTCTTAGCAGCAACTCTCAACAGGGATAATATACTTCAATACATGGTACCATCATCTCTCAGCAGGGCTGGTATACTTCAATGTACGGTATCATCATCTCTCAGCAGGGCTGCCATACTTAAATGTACGGTACCAGGATCTCTCAGCAGGGCTGCCATACTTCAATGTACGGTACCATCATCTCTCAGCAGGGCTGCCATACTTCAATGTATGGCACCATCATCTCTCAGCAGGGCTGCCATACTTCAATGTACGGTACCAGGATCTCTCAGCAGGGCTGCCATACTTCAATGTACGGTACCAGCATCTCTCAGCAGGGCTGCCATACTTCAATGTACGGTACCAGCATCTCTCAGCAGAGCTGCCATACTTACATATACGGTACCAGGTCTCTAAGCAGGGCTGCCATACTTCAATGAACAGTATCAGCATCTCTCAGCAGGGCTGCCATACTTCAATGGACGTGGTACAAAAGGGGATGGTGATGGATGGAGCATCTGAACCAATCAAACACTCAAACCCAGTCAAAAGATCTGGGTTGGATCCATCACCGTTCTTTAGCCCACTCTGCCACCCCAGTTCAGACATGGCTACATGCAAATCAGTCTGACCCTGTGCCTCATGGGAACAGTCCAGCCCGAACTGCCAAGCCATGCCTTCCCTGGACCGGAAACAAGCTTCCGAGGACCGGTTTCTGGCATATCAGCCGTCTTTAGCCCGGCTTGCTTGACTCCAGTGGCAAAGTGAGCAAGAGACTCACGTCTGAGCATACCCTGCCACACTTATGGCGGCCAAAAGCGGTACAAAAGGGGGTAGTGATGGACGGAGCTTCTGAACCAATCAAACACTCACACCCAGTCAAAAGATCTGGGTTTGATCCATCACCGTTCTTTTTATCCCACTCTGCCACCCCAGTTCAGACATGGCTATATGCAAATCAGTCTGACTCTGTGCCTCATGGGAACAGTCCAGCCCGAACTGCCAAGCCATGCCTTCCCTGGACCCGAAACAAGCTTCCGAGGACCGTTTTCTGGCTTTCCAGCCGTCTTCAGCCCGGCTTGCTTGAATCCAGTGGCAAAGTGAGGAAGGGACTCACGTCTGAGCATACCGTGCCACACTTATGGCGGCCAAAAGCGGTAAAAAAGGGGGTGGTGATGGACGGAGCATCTGAACCAATCAAACACTCACACCCAGTCAAAAGATCTGGGTTTGATCCATCACCATTCTTTAGCCCACTCTGCCACCCCAGTTCAGACATGGCTATATGCAAATCAGTCTGACCCTGTGCCTCATGGGAACAGTCCAGCCCGAACTGTCAAGCCATGCCTTCCCTGGACTGGAAACAAGCTTCCGAGGACCAGTTTCTGGCATACCAGCCATCTTCAGCCCGACTTGCTTGAATCCAGTGGCAAAGTGAGCAAGGGACTCACGTCTGAGCATACCCTGCCACACTTATGGCGGCCAAAAGCGGTACAAAAGGGGGTGGTGATGGACGGAGCATCTGAACCAATCAAACACTCACACACAGTCAAAAGATCTGGGTTTGAGTCATCACCGTTCTTTAGCCCACTCTGCCACCCCAGTTCAGACATGGCTATATGCAAATCAGTCTGACCCTGTGCCTCATGGGAACAGTCCAGCCCGAACTGTCAAGCCATGCCTTCCCTGTGAAGGACTGGGTTATTTAAGACCCAGCGGTGCCAGGGAACAACACCTGAAACCTTCGTGGGTAACCTGCTCTGGCGTACGAATCACAGAGACACGGGACACTTCCTTCGGCGTCAAAGATTCGAGCTTTATTTACTGCAGGGAACACAGAAGTCACGGCAAGTACAACATGTGCTACTTGTGGAGACTGCTTCAAATTGGTTCTGTGGATCGCTCCTTTTATACATAATTTACCCATAGGGTTACATAGGACACAAAAGTTTATGACCCGGTTCCCACAATTATCCCCCAGAGGGGTCACTTTGGTCACTTTGATACACACAAGGTCCGGAACATAAGTGCGGAAACATTTGGCGGTTCCCAACTGTAAAAACCCATCTTCCCACCATTAGTACATTCCAATCAGCAATAAAACAGATCGAAGAAGGAACAAGGACAGGTGTGGAGGAAGATGGAGACAGTGGGAGATTGAAAAGGGTGTAAAAAGGGAGGTATCGGGAAACGCGAGCTACAGGCATCAAAGGGGACGTGCCTAATGAGATGCACGGCTGAGACAATAGACCAGTACGGCAAGATGAGCCTCGAGCGGGGCCATCTGCCTTACAGTATCATCCCCCTCGTCATAAAGACAGTTTTCAAAGGACATGTGGCTTCCGCAAGTATCTTGGGAGTCCCAGGGTCGCGAAGCGGACAACGTCCGTTCGCTGGCTACTTGAGGGCAAGAGACAAAATGGATGCCGTATCTAAGATGGAACCCGTGGGTACAGATAGAAATACCCACGTAACAGACAAACGGTTTAGGTTAGTACAGCGAAACTGCGTACACCCACTGAACTCGTCATTTGCGGTTCATAGATACCAGACTCGACTATATTCGTGCGAGTCGAAAACATCACTTACAATTGTCACGGAACCTCAGACGCTCCTTTTGCCCTCATGTAGGCAAGCACTAGTCGGAATCATACTCGATATTCATCAGACCATCTAGATGTTGCTGTAACATAGCTCTGTCCAATCGAGCTTCTTTGGTAACAGGCGGCTGTCTTATACACGCTGTAGCACAGAGGCCACATAAGGCAGGACCGCACTGCACACAAAGGCAACACGTGAACAGGAACGCCACGACAACCCCGATGATCATCAGAATCTTCCAACCCCAAGTCGACATCAGGCCCCAAAACCACCCAAGTAGCGTCCAACCCCCTACGTCCACGTGTATGGACTCAGAGATTTTATGCAACTTTGAGATGGCTTGATAGACAGTCGGAGCGTTATCAGGAATGAAAATACAGCAGCTCGAATGGATCACCTTGCATACCCCACCTCGATCTGCTAAGATCACGTCTAAAACCATACGGTTTTGTAACGTCATAACTCTATCCGCCTGAAGTTCTGTGGTGATATTACCAAGGGCACTGGCAGTAATATTAGCTGTTGATTCCACCACTCGAGTCAACTGTCTCAGGTTCCTACTATTAACCATAGGCCCCCAAAACGGGAGGAAACCCTTGAAAAAGTCTCCTGCCTCTTGACCGGCAGTGTCCTCTTCGCTAATTACGCCTCTCACAACTCTAGTCTTGTGATAATCTGCATCTACAGTAAACGTCGGAGGCAACAAATTTGCGATAAAACATGAGCCCACAAAGTCGAAGGGCAACCATGCATACGCACGATCATGGCAGATAAAGTATGTACCCTTGGCAGCCAGAAACACAGGGGACGAGACCATCGGCAATATGTAATTTTCAGTGCAAGCACTCTCTCCAAGTCGGGCTTTCGATCTTCGGCCACGACCTATGAGACAAAAATTACCAATGTGGGGTACGACCCATTTCGGGGGTGAGCTTTTAAGCTGTTTTTCACTAGTGAACACACTATACTCGCCTCTACTCAGGACCCTATAGGCTTGTACCTCTTCTTCGGGAATAAGCGAGGGGTCATAGATATCGCTATCTAAATCCTCTATCGCTATAGACAAAGGCTTCTGATACGAGCCAGGGCCAGAGTAGGGAGAACGTGGTTCTCGAATGGGGTGGAAACCTAGTGCGCTTTGGAACATTGTTTGGAATGCTCGAGCAGAACCCTGGGAACTATACGGTAAGACCAAATATGGAATTCCCTTATCTGTGGTATGTGGCATTAACCCACACACCCAACAATTTGTAGTGTTAACCACTAACTGGTGCTGGTGAAGGAGCTGAATAAAGGAATTGTTGCGAAATTCTGCACGTCTAGCCTGCTCGTGTTCGGGTAAGATATGGAAGGAATGAGGAGATACAGTAGAGGTGAATTTAGAGTCAGAAGTAGGAATAGGTGTAGGTATGGCAGAAGGTAAGAAGTACGACATCATATAGTACACCCCACCCGCAAAAAATGCAGAAACAATCAAAAACAATACAAATATCTGAAACATAAAACATTTCATACGACTAAGTCGCTGCAGCTCAAATTTTTGTGCCTGTGCTCTTTCCACATCCATCAGCTTTGAAAACGCCATCCCCTATGACCGTCCGCAACGTTTCTTGACGCACTTCGTTCTGTGTAGCAGTAGTCAATTCCCAGGAGTTCCCAGGAACCGACGGTCTTTAACCTAGCGTCAAGACCTACTAACCAGAAAGAAGTACGCTCGCGGCCCTACGGCCTTTATTTATAATCAATGTCTCTCAGCTGTGAAAGCAAAAATACGTAGGGAAAAAACTTTCAATATGTACAAGAATAATTACAATGATACAGGTATTCAGACTGATCGTGGAAAACGGGATAATGCAGTTGTCAAGGGACAGAACAGGATCTTTTATTAGTCTTTAGTGCGGGATCGCAAAAAGTATCGGGTTTTCCCAGAACGTGTCTGCTCGTTAAACAAAGAATCCGTTGAAGAGACAGCGTCCTGCTGATCAGTCGAATGTTCTGGTCTTGAGTCTTTTGATGACAAATGTTCAACAGTGTCTTCCTGCTGCACTGAGGATTCTCCGACAGGCTGCGCGTCGCTGAAAGGAACAAACGCCGGCAACCCTTCGGTTTCAGTTGATGCAATGCCTCTCCTCACCCACGAGTCTGCCGGCAACGGAATAGGGACTTTCTTCGTATGGGTGGCGTGCACCCAGTTTTTCCGCCCCTCAAGACGAACAGCAGTTCTCGTGGCAAGAAGGACCTGGTAGGGTCCGGTGAACCTAGGCTCCAAGTTCTTCTTCCGAGAAAAATTTCTGGTAACCACCCAGTCTCCAGGCTGGAGCTGGTGGCCTGGACCCTCAGTCTGCGTCGGCAGTGCTTCGTAAACCTGTTGGTGAATTAACCTCAGTTTAGCAGTCAAGTCATGTAGATAGTCAATCAACATTGGGTACTCAAGATCACAGAACACAGCCGGTCTAGGGACCCCCCAAACATTTGCAGGACGACCGAACACTATTTCATAGGGACTGAGCCCTACTCGGGAGTGTACAGTCGCCCTAGTTGACAGTAATGCTAAGGGTAAAGCGTCAGGCCACGAAAGACCAGTCGTAGCCTGAATCTTCGCTAATTTTAGTTTAAGGGTGCCATTATACCCTTCAACCAAACCAGCTGACTGGGGATGATTGGCGCTGTGGAATTTTTGATTAATTCCAAGGCCTTTGCACACACTCTTCATCACACTCCCCACAAACTCACTTCCGTTATCAGACCACACGACCCGAGGCATTCCGTACCGAGGAAAGTATTCCTTCAGTAGGATTTTTGCCGTTGACAAAGCAGTGTTGTCCTTGAGAGGATAGGCTTCAATCCACCGGGAGAACGCGCAAACCACAACCAAAACGTATTTCAAGTTATTGCATCTCTCCATATGGATGAAGTCTAATTGAATCACCTCAAAGGGACACGAAGGGGGAGCAAAACTACCAGGAGGAGTTGGGGTTCCCTTACCAGGATTGTATAACATACATACCATACAGTTCTTAACCAATCGTTCAGCACATTTCGTGATACCCTCATTCTTCCACACAGGAGATAACAACTTGCAAATACCTTTCACGCTAATATGTGCTAACCCATGTGCCATTGTCACAACGGCCAGCACATACGCATCTGGTAACATCCATCTTTTCTGCTCCGACAAATCAATCCAACAACCATTTGCATCCAACTTTCCCGTACTTTCATTCCACCTCTTCTTTTCAGTCTCAGTGGCCTCATTTTGTATCGCCTTCACGCTTTCAATAGTGTCTTCACACATACGTGACTCTGTAGGCCACCTAACTGAACTCGTCACATACATTCGAGTGCTAAGGTTCCGGGCAGTCTCCTTAGCAGTCTCATCCGCAAACGCATTACCACGACCAACATCATCCGTCACCTTACGATGTGCACTACATTTAACAATCGCTACCTGCTTAGGCAACGTAAGTGCATCCAAAAGATCATTCACAAGCTGGCCATGCTGAATCTTCGTACCATGCGATGTCAGAAAACCTCTCTCTCTCCACAATCGTCCAAAGCTATGAGCGACGCCAAATGCATACTGACTGTCAGTATACACATTCACACGTTTATCTTTTGCTAACACACACGCTCTAGTTAAGGCAATCAGCTCCGCAGCCTGGGCAGAATTCTGATTCAATCTCGCAGCTTCCACAACAGTACTCAAAGTTACAACAGCATACGCAGTGGTCACATCACCGTTCGGCAATTTAAAACACGAACCATCTACATACAGTGTTCCATCTGGATCTTCTAAAGGAGTGTTTTTAAGGTCCACTCGACCTTTTGTTTCCTCCTCTGTTCGCAAATAGCAGTCATGGGCTGCTATTTCATCTGACTCTGTACTAATGGGTAACAAAGTTGCCGGATTCAGAACATTGCAACGTTTTATCTGAATATGACTTGCCAGAAGCGTCAACTCGTATCCGGACAACCTCGCACTTGTCAAGTGCTGAGTTTTCGTACGATTTAAAAGAGTGTCGACTGCATGCGGAACCATCACCGTAAGCATATTATCCATGACCAATCCTGCTGATTGTCGGATGGACACCGCCGCTGCCGCTGTTGCTCTCAGACAACTCGGCAACGCTCTAGCTACCGGGTCCAAGGTCGAGGAAAAATATGCACATGGACTTTGCTTACCACCAAAAGGTTGCGTTAAGACGCTCAAAGCACAACCTTCCCTCTCGTGAACATATAACGTGAATGGCTTACTGTAGTCAGGAGTACCTAACACAGGAGCCGAGCACAATGAGTCACGCAGTTCAGAAAAACTTTTCTGACATTCTTCCGTCCATGGTAAAGGAGTAGAAACATCCTTGCACGTAAGAGCCACCAATGGTTTCGCTAGCAATGAAAAATTTGGAATCCATTGCCTGCAGTACGACGTGATACCTAGAAAGGCACGCACATCTCTTTGTGTTGCTGGCACAGTCATACGCGCAATTGCTGCAATTCTTTCTGGGGTCAACCGTCTTCCCTCCTTTGACAATAAGTGACCTAGATAGGTTACTTCTTGACAACAATATTGGAGTTTAGAAGGTGACACCTTGTGATGTAAGTCACAGAGATGTTGCAGCAACGACACCGTAGCAATTTTGCAAATGTCCTGAGTATCCGCAGCCACCAATAAGTCATCGACATATTGGATTAAAGCCGCACCAGCCGGCAACGTAAACGCATCCAGTTGACTCTTCAAGGCTTGGCTGTAAATCGATGGACTCTCACAGTAGCCTTGAGGAGCGCGTTTAAACCGGAAGCTGCGCCCACCAAGAGAGAAACCGAAAAGGTCTCTACTCTCCTCTGCGATCGGGATGCTGAAGAACGCATTCTTCAGATCGATCACCGAAAACCAAGACGCAGATGCTGGAATCAGAGTCAGTAGCGCCGTGATGTCAGGCACAACAGGGAACTGAGGAATCACAATTTTATTAACCTCCCGTAAATCGATAACAAAACGATAAACAGGTGGTTTCGAAGGATCAGTACGTTTTAAAATAGGCAGTACAGGGCTGTTGCACACGTTTCCCCGAGTCTCTTCAATAACGTCTTTGTCGATCAAATCATAGATGATCGCTAACAGTGCTCGTTCACCATCAAGAGAAATACGATACTGGGGAATGCGTGGCAATCGCACATTGGATTTCAACTGAACAACATAAGGGGAGATGTCAAGCAGGCCCACATCATTGGGACCTGTTGCCCACAAAGATGCAGGAAGGGAACTCAATTCCGGTGGAAGCTTATCAAGAGACAAGTACATGGGAGAGACAACCTTCTCTCCCAACGTAAGCTTTACACCCGCAGGAGAACAATATAGAGTTGCATACAAACGTTTTAGCAAATCCAGACCCATGAGATTTTCACCACAACCAGTAGTCAAAATCAACGGAGCTTCAAGCTCACGTGGCCCAATTGTAAGAGGCAAAGGGCGTGAAACTGGATTGCTAACGGGGGCGCCAGAGAATCCAACGGAAACATTTGTTAAGCCAGACAAAGGTGCGCCAGGGAGTTTCGAATGCATAATGGAACTTTTCGCTGCACCAGTGTCCAACAGAAAAGGCTCAACGACGCCCGATGTAGCAACTGCGACGTAAGGCCCTCTCTGATCAACCGGAACTGATACCACTCCCTCTCCTTGTCTATGGCTGTCCTAGTAATTACTGTCGTCAGTTCCCTGATCGACGTAATAATCATCTACATTGTACTGCGCAGATCGTCCTTGCAATGATCCACGCTGATCAAAACAGTTATTAGAATTCGATTGGTTATCTGAACGATCATTTTGAGCACCACGACCCCTACCGCGTGATGTCTGTTGAGAACCACCACGACCTCCTCTAGATGAATTACCACTATTACGGTCATTCAAAACAGGACAATTGAATTTTATATGACCCTCCTGTCTACAATAGGCACACTGATTGTACCCTAAAGAGGATCTTTGGAAAGAGGAGTCATTTCTAGATTGTGGTCGATTAGATTGCGACTGCGATCTATTTTGTTGCGAAGCATTCTGATTCGAACGCGGAGGATACGCTTGCTGTAACAACACTTTAGTTTTAAGCTCTTTCGTCTTTTTATCAGCGCGGTCATTCTCTTCTTTCTCTCTATTCTCATAATATTGTGCTGTGGCCAATATCTGAGCTGAGGTAGAAACGGCCCATGCACTTTCTGAATTCTTCAATTTATTGCTCAAATCGGGCAATAAGTTAGAGACAAATTTATCCACAAACAACCGTTGGCCACCCTCAGTACCCATATCCTGACCACTATGGTCGATGAATGCCTCCTCGAATCTCGTAAAGAAGTCGGAGACACTCTCGTCCTTCTTCTGTTTACAAGCCGACAATTTGTCCCAATTCACCCTCATAGCTGGCATGAGAGTTTTCATTAGCGTAATTATTCGTTGAGGAAGAGCAGCAATCAACTGCTCGGGTTTAGCACCACCAGTTTGTCGACCATCTGCCGCTACAATGGCAGCCCAAGCACCACCTAGTTCATTCGGATGATTTTCCTGACGGATTTTAGCCCATACTGGTTGCGGTACGACATTGCCGAACAGCATATCGATATCAGCAAGGTTCATTATCGTAGCATCTACGAGCGGCGATAATTCCTTGTAGTACCCTGTAGGATTCTTGCGAGGGTCAGGCAATGATTGCTTCACCTGTAACACCTCTGAACGTTTCCATGGGAGGTGTATCCACACTCTCTGGAAATATGGCAAGATCGGTGGAGCAGCTGCAGGATTACCTGGCATCCATACCGGTGGAACTTCGCGCATAGGAAATTGACCAGACTCATCTGGCTGCCTTTCAACATCCTCAACAAACAAGGCTTGAGGTATAGGAGTAGGACGGAAAGATAGCAACCGCTCAACAGCACGTCGAACGTTAGTATCCACTATCAGTCCATTCGAGAACTGAAGCTGTAGATCAGACAAAGCGGACAGCACCTCGTCAGGTGCATCGGCAGATATCTGATCACGAAGGACCTTACACATTTCTTCAAACACGTATCTTTGGGTTGGTATATTAAATTGACAGAACGTATTGAGTACAACACGTGGTGGATTTCTAAGAGGATGTGTCATCCAACCCATCGCCATATTATATAGCGAAGCGCGTTCCCTGTTACCAGGAAGCTGACTACGTCTCTGAGGACCATCTGAACCAGCGGACCCAAGAACAGGTCCGAGAGAATGAAAGAAGTTAGCCGCAACAGGAGAAGTGCGACTACGAACAGAGGGAGAAGTATAGGACACAGGACTGACAAGAGAAGGGGTAGAAACAGAAACTACAGCAGGAGTTAACAGAGCAGGAGCAGTAGCGGGAGCAGGAGTATGTAGAAGTGGAGGAGCAGTAGGGATAGCAACAGACAAAGGAGCAGGAACTGTCGGAAGAACAGGTGCAGGTTGAGGAACAGGCTGAGGAATAGGTGGTGGAACAGGTACAGGGGGAACCACTGGAGCAGCGGTACCCTGTACATACGGGGGTGGCGACTTCAGAAGATAAGACATTAGAGAATCCTCAACTGGTTCTTCCTTCTTATCCGACTCCGTAGGCAAAGCAGGATAGCATTTATCTATGGACATACGCTGTAGCCTATTGAACACTTCCTTTTCCTTATCCTCCTTATCACGCTGAAACTGCTCTGCTTTCTTTACAATGGTAGCAACACCATCTCTCTGATTTCGTTTAGTCTGTCTGATTTCTTTCTGTCGGGCTTCTTTACGCCACAACCGAAAGGCATCAAACATGGCCGGCCTTGACTTTTTCGCAAATAATTTAGCCTCTAGATTATCTAAGATTGGAGTCTCAAAACTACCATGAGGTGGCCAACTAAGGACACCATCCTTCTTAGTATACCGAATCCAGTAATCATTAAAAGTAATCGGGCCCAATCCGTGCTTACTGTACAGTTCATAAGTGGGAGTTCCAACCGGAGGTATCGGACACGAGTCCTCCAGCCAGGAATCCGTGCCACAACGTCTGAAACAACTAAACAAAGTACTACGACCAGGCATCTTGCACACTAGCCGAGTTTCACAAACTTCAAGGGTTACGGGATTTACCAAGTCCCAGCAAAGAGCGAAAACCCTCGGTTTTTGGCGTCTGCAGTCGTCAAATATTACAACAAAGTACCAAGAACCACAAATGCAATGGAACCATGCAACAACTAAGAACCACAACCAAGAACACTGGGAGCGACCCACAAAAATACTTAACTCAAAGATCGATGGCGTCACCAGGAAGGCCCGTCAATCGTCTCGCTATACCAAGGTCTACGCCAGGCGCCAAAACAGGTCTACAGTCAGGGCAGCAGTCCGTCACAGCCGTCAGGAGGCGGGAATCTTCGCGGGAAAAGTCTTCGGGCCACTTATTTCGACAACAGGATCGATGAAGCGGAGTGCACCTTCCCTCGGAGATTTCACACGAAGTTCCTCACGATCGTCGGGCTTGGACCGGTACCACTGATGCGGCCCCACGTTGGGCGCCAACTGAAGGACTGGGTTATTTAAGACCCAGCGGTGCCAGGGAACAACACCTGAAACCTTCGTGGGTAACCTGCTCCAGCGTACGAATCACAGAGACACAGGACACTTCCTTCGGCGTCAAAGATTCGAGCTTTATTTACTGCAGGGAACACAGAAGTCACGGCAAGTACAACATGTGCTACTTGTGGAGACTGCTTCAAATTGGTTCTGTGGATCGCTCCTTTTATACATAATTTACCCATAGGGTTACATAGGACACAAAAGTTTATGACCCGGTTCCCACAATTATCCCCCAGAGGGGTCACTTTGGTCACTTTGATACACACAAGGTCCGGAACATAAGTGCGGAAACATTTGGCGGTTCCCAACTGTAAAAACCCATCTTCCCACCATTAGTACATTCCAATCAGCAATAAAACAGATCGAAGAAGGAACAAGGACAGGTGTGGAGGAAGATGGAGACAGTGGGAGATTGAAAAGGGTGTAAAAAGGGAGGTATCGGGAAACGCGAGCTACAGGCATCAAAGGGGACGTGCCTAATGAGATGCACGGCTGAGACAATAGACCAGTACGGCAAGATGAGCCTCGAGCGGGGCCATCTGCCTTACAGAATCATCCCCCTCGTCATAAAGACAGTTTTCAAAGGACATGTGGCTTCCGCAAGTATCTTGGGAGTCCCAGGGTCGCGAAGCGGACAACGTCCGTTCGCTGGCTACTTGAGGGCAAGAGACAAAATGGATGCCGTATCTAAGATGGAACCCGTGGGTACAGATAGAAATACCCACGTAACAGACAAACGGTTTAGGTTAGTACAGCGAAACTGCGTACACCCACTGAACTCGTCATTTGCGGTTCATAGATACCAGACTCGACTATATTCGTGCGAGTCAAAAACATCACTTACAATTGTCACGGAACCTCACCTGGACCGGAAACAAGCTTCCGAGGACCGGTTTCTGGCATTCCAGCCATATTGAGCCCGGCTTGCTTGAATCCAGTGGCAAAGTGAGCAAGGGACTCACGTCTGAGCATACCCTGCAACACTTATGGGGGCCAAAGGCGGTACTAAAGGGGGTGGTGATGGACAGAGCATCTGAACCAATCAAACACTCACACCCAGTCAAAAGATCTGGGTTTGATCCATCACCGTTCTTTAGCCCACTCTGCCACCCCAGTTCAGACATGGCTATATGCAAATCAGTCTGACCCTGTGCCTCATGGGAACAGTCCAGCCCGAACTGCCAAGCCATTCCTTCCCTGGACCGGAAACAAGCTTCCGAAGACCGGTTTCTGGCATTCCAGCCGTCTTCAGCCCATCTTGCTTGAATCCAGTGGCAAAGTGAGCAAGGGACTCACGTCTGAGCATATCCTGCCACTCTTATGGCGGCCAAAAGCGGAACAAAAGTTCGGGCTGGACTGTTCTCTTAAGGCACAGTGTCAAAGCTGATTTGCATTTAGCCAGTGTCTGACCTAGGGTGGTGTGGAGTGCAAAAAAACGATGGATTTAGGCCCAGATCTTTGTACTGGGGTGAATATAAGACATTGTTCTGCATTCTGTCAATCAACTGTGTTTTTTGCAATTTTCACCTTGAGTGGGATGGGTATGCTCAGACGTGAGTCCCAGGCTCTCCGCATCACTGGAGTCAAGCTATCCAGGCTGAAGAAGGCTGATAGCCAGAAACTAGTCCTGGGATGCTCTATTCCGGTCTAGGAAAGACATGGCTCGGTAGTTCGGGCTGGACTGTTCCCATGAGGCACAGGGTCAAGGCTGATTTGCATATAGCCAGTGTCTGAGCTAGGGTAGTGTGGAGTGCAAAAAAACGATGGATTTAGGCCGAGATCTTTGTACTGGGGTGAATGTAACATATTGTTCTGCATTCTGTCCATCAACTGTGTGTTTTGCAATTTTCACCTCGAGTGGGCTGGGTATGCTCAGACGTGAGTCCCAGGCTCTCCACATCACTGGAGTCAAGCTATCCAGGCTGAAGAAGGCTGATAGCCAGAAACCGGTCCTTGGATTCCTGATTCAGGTCTAGGAAAGACATGGCTTGGTAGTTCGGGCTGGACTGTTCCCATGAGGCACAGGGTCAAGGCTGATTTGCATATAGCCAGTGTCTGACCTAGGGTGGTGTGGAGTGCAAAAAAACGATGGATTTAGGCCCAGATCTTTGTACTGGGGTGAATGTAAGATATTGTTCTGCATTCTGTCCATCAACCGTGTTTTTTGCAATTTGCACCCCGAGTGGGCTGGGTATGCTCAGATGTGAGTCCCAGGCTCTCCACATCACTGGAGTCAAGCTATCCAGGCTGAAGAAGGCTGATAGCCAGAAACCGGTCCTTGGATGCTTTATTCCGGTCTAGGAAAGACATGGCTTGGTAGTTCGGGCTGGACTGTTCCCATGATCAGAATCAAAAAGGGTCTTGACTCCTTCCTCAGAATGGCTGAGTCCAACTGAACTAAATAAACAACAAGAACGCCAATATCTGGAATATAAATTCAACACCCAAAAATTGCGGAAACCGTTGCTTTGATTGAAGCAAAAACAACTTATTTGCCATTAACACCATAAAGGTTTTATTCTTGATTATAACATGATCATTTTTATATATTAGCACATTATTTGTCGTGCTTGGGAAATACAACATACAAAATGCAAAACTGTTTAAATGTACAATATTTACAAAAAATATACAATTTCAAGCATACTTCCATTCATTCATACACAATCAATACAAAACAGTGAAAACAAAAACAAGAACAAAAAAAGGGTTCGTCCAAACATCGGTTAATAAGTCAGTCCTAAATATTACTTTTCATATTTTGACGATTTGTTATAGTTTGTACTTTTAACGAGCATTCTCGTAGAGCCAAATCAGATACAAAACAAGATTAGGGGTAACCAAACGTTGGACAAAAAGGTGGTCGACGCGTTTCAAACCCCTATCATTAGGGTGGGGTTCTCCTCAGGACCGGAATGGTTCTGAAAAAATAAAGATTGCTGAGTTTAGCGTGTATTCCTAGAACATAGACGGTTGACTACAAAAAGGGGATCGACTCCCTGTGTGCAACTGGAGTCTCCTACCTGATTGAACAATCACAGCACATTAGATGGCAGGCCGTAGGATATACCAAAGGAATGTATTCCCCAACATACGTGATTTCAGCCGCTGGCATTCCAGCCATCTTCAGCCCGGCTTGCTTGAATCCAGGGGCAAAGTGAGCAGGGGACTCACGTCTGAGCATACCCTGCCACACTTATGGCGGCCAAAAGCGGTACAAAAGGGGGTGGTGATGGACGGAGCATCTGAATCAATTAAACACTCACACCCAGTCAAAAGATCTGGGTTTAATCCATCACCGTTCTTTAGCCCACTCTGCCACCCCAGTTCAGACATGGCTATATGAAAATCAGTCTGACCCTGTGCCTCATGGGAACAGTCCAGCCCGAACTGCCAAGCCATGTCTTCCCTTGACCGGAAACAGGCTTCCGAGGACCGGTTTCTGGCATTCCAGCCTTCTTCAGCCCGGCTTGCTTCAATCCAGTGGCAAAGTGAGCAAGGGACTCACGTCTGAGCATACCCTGCCACACTTATGGCGGCCAAAAATGGTACAAAAAGGGGTGGTGATGGACGGAGCATCTGAATCGAAAGCTTGTTTCCGGTCCAGGGAAGGCATTGCTTGGCAGTTCGGGCTGGACTGTTCCCAGGAGGCACAGGGTCTGTAGCGATCGCTACCATCAGCAAGGTACAAGGTAGAGGATTTCGAATATCCTGTCCATGGCGGAAAAACTACAAGTCCCAGAAGGCCATCCGGCGCTGGGGGTTGGCTCAGTGGGAGGATGTGATATAAGCACCACCTCCGGAACGTAACGGGGCTTGTCAATCGGATTCTGTACTCGCTCATTGTGGATGAGCCTTCCTTGCTTCAAGTCAAGATCCTGGAGAAACAGCGCCGATCAAAAGCCTGCGTGGTCAGTGATCCTAGTCTGCACGACGCCGAGCAACAGCCAGCGTGGTCAGATTCCTTATATTGCCCGACGCCGATCAACAGCCAGCGTGGTCAGATTCCTGGTGGAGAACCGTTGGTCCATTACCCATTCCAGTCGTGCAAGTACCAAGAGGAAGCGGGCTCGCCTCCTCTTTAATTGTTGTGGATTGTTACTATTACAGACGGCGTCTTTTCCGCCGCCATTTCTTGTTTACATTCCGGGGCAAACCTTGGTGCCTGTTGTCAGTGGCTACTGACACTTTTTGATAAGGTATAATCGTAACCACAAAGATACCGTGGGTCTATTACGTGGAGGTTCCACGTTTTGTTAGTGTGTATTTCAAAGGCTTATTTGAGATTACTAACTAAGTAACAGCGGAGTGACGTTAACTCCTCTGTACTGCTGGTCACCTATATTTAGGGTTCTGTAATAGAGGATTCCTTTAAGGATACTTGGGGTGGAGAAACTGGTGAGTAGAGGTCAAGAGGGAAGGGATCCTGGGCTCCTGCAAGTCGTACCGTGGAAGTAATCCTTTCTTCTCTGTCTCCCCTACCTGCAGTGTCCCGGTACCAGTCACCTCATGGTAACAGACCAGACGATACCTGACGTGCCATTCCCCGATGCCAATCTACCTCCCGGCCCCTATTCGTACAGATCCAAACAGTGGGTTTATTCCATTGTGGGGGTTTGTGCGGAGCGGAGTTGGAAGGACTATCGTCTATCGTCTCTGCGGGCCATCAGTAGAAGGTTAGTGGCGCTTGCGTACTCTTGCGCTACCCTCAATCCTGACAGATTGACAAGCCCAAGAATACAGCCCCGCCTAGACGATGGATACGAATGCCACTCTTACCTCCCTGTTGGAGAGTTTTACAGGCCTTCAACAGGAAGTCCAGAATTCCCGGTTAGAGAACCAGGCCTTATATAAGGAGATATCTGAACTACGTAAAGACGTATCAGATCTAGCCATGAGAGAGCCGGTGGCGAAACCATTGATTCGGCCGGCCACTCTGCAGCCTCCCCCTTCCTTCCAAACAGGGGGTTCGCTCGCAGCCCCTTCCTCTTCTGTGGAGGCCACACCGACTGTACATATCATCCAAAATCATGGTATTCCCTTGGCTCCACCCGAAAGGTTTTATGGGGACCCAAGAAAATTTGAAACCTTTTTGAACCAATGCCGTTTGCATTTTCTATGCAAACCTATGGTCTTCCAGGACGAAGCATCCAAAACGGCTTTTCTAATGTCCTATATGGGAGGGAACGCGTCCAGCTGGACTATTCCCTTATTAGAAAAAGACGATCCCGTTCTACATGATTTTGCTGCCTTTTGCGTAGAACTCAGGAAATTGTTTGATAGGAAGTCTCACATGTCCTTGGATCATGAATTAATGACCTTGAGACAAGGGTCCCAAGATCTGTTGTCTTACATCACGACATTCAACCGTCTCATTGTGGAAACAGACTGGCCGGCCCAGAAACGGATCTCCTTGTTCTACCAAGGACTCCGGGGGGAACTAAAGGATGTCTTAGCTCAGGTGGTGCAATTACCAACTACCTGTGAGGAGTTAATAGACCTGACTGTCCAACTAGATCACCGGCTATTGGAAAGAAAGGGGGATAGAAGAGGGGGAGATTACCGACCCTCATATCCTTTATTTAAATCCCGACAGGGGGTAGATGACAAAGCTAAGACACCCGAAGGACCAGAACCAATGCAAATAGGGGGAATACGTGGGCCCCTTTCCCGGGAGGAAAGAGACAGGAGAAGGAGGCTGAAACTCTGCCTCTACTGTGGTAAAGGGGGGCATTTCATCAATGACTGCCGGGCAAGGAATTACGTCCCTGGAAAAAATCCCCTTCCCCGAGGGCAGGCAGTTCTTAGTTCTGATGAACCGGCGGAAAACTGTCGGTCTTAAATCAGGTAGAGACCTCTGGTTTGAGACGACCGCATGATCCGGTCTCTCCTTTTGTAGCCAATACCTTACACCCTGCAGTCGCACATATGAATGTGAACGTCGCTCTATGGGTTGCCAACCAGAAACCTGTAAAAGTAGATGCCTTGTAGGATTCGGGGGCGACAGGTAATTACATAGACCAGACCTATGCCTTTCGTATGGGTATCCCATGTGAGAAGAAATCTATACCTGAAACGGTTAAAACTGTGGATGGTACCATACTAACGTCAGGCCCAGTAACTTATCATACGTTGGCCCTCTTAATGAGGTTTGGGGAGGATCACTGTGAATATATACAGTTTGACTTGATCGATGCCCCTCAGTTCCGGCTCATTCTAGGCATGCCCTGGTTGACACTACATGATCCGGTGGTGAGTTGGGCTTCCCGTACTGTGAGCATGACCTCCGAGTATTGTAAGGAACATTGTCGAGAAGGAATGCATCACGATTTTCCCCTTGTTCCTTCGATCGCGACCTTCTTGGCTCATGAATGTGTGGTGGATGCCTATTGTTGTGCCAGCACTCTTCCTGAAGAGTACATATCCTTTCAGGCCTTGTTCGATAAACAGACCGCTACCCAATTACCTCCACATCGTACATACGATTGTCGGATTGATCTCGTTCCAGGCGCTGATATCCCCTGTAGTAGGGTGTATGCCCTAACAGAAAAGGAAACGTTGTACCTTAAAACCTATCTGGAGGACAATATCGCATCTGGGTTCATCAGACACTCTACTTCCCCGGCCTCGTCACCCATGTTCTTCATACCAAAGAAGGATTGTGATGAATTAAGACCATGTATAGACTACCGCGCCATTAACAGGGTGACCATAAAGAATCGCTATCCTCTCCCCTTAATTCCGGTATTGATGGATCAGCTGAAAGGGGCGCGTTACTTTACAAAACTTGATCTCCGTGGGGCTTATCATCTAGTCCGTGTGATGAAAGGCGACGAGTGGAAGACTGCGTTCCGAACAAAGTTCGGTCTCTACGAATACCGCGTGATGCCCTTTGGCCTCTGCAACGCCCCCGCCGCCTTCCAGTTTTTTATGGATGAAGTGTTGAGGGGGTGCTTGGAGACATTTTGTGTGGTCTATATTGACGACATTTTGATCTATTCCGTGTCTCTAGCTGATCACATCACCCATGTGAAAATCGTACTGGAAAGGCTCCAACAGAACTCCCTGTACGCCAAACTTGAGAAATGCCTTTTCCATGTCCAGCAAGTAGCCTTCTTGGGGTACGTGATTGACGCTCACGGGTTTCGTATGGACATGAGTAAGGTGGATGCTATCATTACCTGGAAAACGCCAAGAAACGTTAAATCTGTGCAAAGCTTTCTCGGATTTGCCAATTACTATCGGCGTTTCATACAGGATTTCTCCAGGATCATCCATCCCATCACCGCCCTCTTGCGAAAGAATGCTCCCTTCAAATGGGGAGAGGAAGCCGATTCCTCTTTCCAACTCCTAAAGGAGAAATTCACACAAGCCCCTATCCTTCGACATCCATACCCCACGATTCCGTTTGTCCTGGAAACTGATGCATCTCAGTTTGCTCTAGGGGGAGTCCTTTCTCAACGCCATCCTACCACTGGTCAACTCCACCCGGTGGCCTACTACTCGAAGAAACTCTCTCCTTGTGAAATCAACTACTCAATCACCGACAAAGAGCTTTTGGCCATCAAAAGAGCATGCGAAGAATGGAGGCATTACCTTTTGGGAGCGTTACATACGGTGGAAATCATCACAGACCACCGCAATCTTCTGTTCCTAAAGACGGCGAAGGCCTTGACTCCTCGACAATTGAGGTGGACACTCTTCTTTTCTGACTTTGATTTTGTGATCAAATATAGACCGGGAACTCGTAACGGGAAAGCAGATGCGCTATCCAGGTTGGGTGAAGAAGAAACTACTACCTGTACGGAACCCCCTTTTATCTTGCAAGGAGCTGAGTCCACGGATGGAGCTATCGCCTTGATCACCTCCGAAGATTTCCTGGACGACGTTCGGGTTGCCCTAACGGACCTTTATATTACTGATTGGGTACAAAAAGAGCCCGATCATCGATGTGAGAAAGATCAATTGGCCTATCATTTCCATGCCTTATATGTCCCCAACCCTGCATTACAACGCAAAGTCCTGGAATGGTCTCACGATTCTGCTCTAGGGGGACACATGGGCATCTTTAAGACTATCGCCAATGTGGAACGCTCTTTCTGGTGGCCTGGGGTCAGAACGGATACCAAGGAATACGTGAAGAACTGTGCTATCTGTGCACAGGGGAAAGCCAGTCACATCAAACCTCCGGGACTGCTACAACCGTTGCCCATTCCACCCAAACCTTGGCACACCTTGTCCATGGACTTTATCGTAGAGATGCCCCCGTGTGAGAAACAAACTGTGATCCTGGTAGTGGTGGACCACCTCACAAAAATGGGACACTTCGTTCCCTTGCCTGGACTACCTTCCTCCAGTGAATTAGCCAAAGTATTCCTCCAACACATCGTCCGTCCACATGGATTACCGAAAGTGCTGATCACTGATAGGGGGACACAATTCACTTCCCGCTTCTGGAAGGCTCTATGTGCCATATTACAGATTGATGCGCGACTCTCGACGAGCTTCCATCCGCAAACAGATGGCAAAACGGAACGTCTGAATCAGACGTTGGAGCAATACCTGCGGTGTTTCTCGCTACAGAATGCCAGCGATTGGACCATGCTCTTGTGGTTGGCAGAGTTCGCCTACAATAACGCGGTACATACCACTTTGGGATGTTCTCCATTCTTTTGCCTCTATGGATTCCATCCTAACATGCTCCCTTTTGAATGGCTTGCTGAATCTTTGGTTCCTGCCATACATGAACACCATGCTCATCTTCGAGCTATACTGATTGAGGCCCGAAACAATCTCAAACATGCTCAAGACTCCCAGAAAACCTACGCGGATAGGAGACGTACTCCTGAGCCTGAATATAAGGTAGGGGACAAGGTATGGCTTTCTACGCGTAATCTACATATCAAAGGTCTGACGAAACTGAAACCGAAGTATGTGGGTCCCTATGGCATCTGCGAGAGGATAAACGCTGTGGCCATGAAGCTCTCATTGCCTGTATCGTGGACTATACATCCTGTTTTTCATGTGTCACTCCTGCGTCCGTGCCTCCCGAGCGTGAGATTGCCTGATCGTCCCCATCCGGTGGAAATCGAGGGCCACGAGGAGTATGAGGTGAGTTCTGTTCTGGACTCCCGTTTGGTACGAGGTCGCATACAGTACTTGGTGGATTGGAAAGGGTTTGGTCCCGAGGATCGAACCTGGGAACCCATGGACCATCTGCATTGTCCCGACTTGGTGGAACAATTCCATGAAAGATTTCCGGGGAAGCCGGGACGTCCGCCGGGACGGCGGTCCACGAGAGGGGGTTCTGTAGCGATCGCTACCATCAGCAAGGTACAAGGTAGAGGATTTCGAATATCCTGTCCATGGCGGAAAAACTACAAGTCCCAGAAGGCCATCCGGCGCTGGGGGTTGGCTCAGTGGGAGGATGTGATATAAGCGCCACCTCCGGAACGTAACGGGGCTTGTCAATCGGATTCTGTACTCGCTCATTGTGGATGAGCCTTCCTTGCTTCAAGTCAAGATCCTGGAGAAACAGCGCCGATCAAAAGCCTGCGTGGTCAGTGATCCTAGTCTGCACGACGCCGAGCAACAGCCAGCGTGGTCAGATTCCTTATATTGCACGACGCCGATCAACAGCCAGCGTGGTCAGATTCCTGGTGGAGAACCGTCGGTCCATTACCCATTCCAGTCGTGCAAGTACCAAGAGGAAGCGGGCTCGCCTCCTCTTTAATTGTTGTGTATTGTTACTATTACAGACGGCGTCTTTTCCGCCGCCATTTCTTGTTTACATTCCGGGGCAAACCTTGGTGCCTGTTGTCAGTGGCTACTGACACTTTTTGATAAGGTATAATCGTAACCACAAAGATACCGTGGGTCTATTACGTGGAGGTTCCACGTTTTGTTAGTGTGTATTTCAAAGGCTTATTTGAGATTACTAACTAAGTAACAGCGGAGTGACGTTAACTCCTCTGTACTGCTGGTCACCTATATTTAGGGTTCTGTAATAGAGGATTCCTTTAAGGATACTTGGGGTGGAGAAACTGGTGAGTAGAGGTCAAGAGGGAAGGGATCCTGGGCTCCTGCAAGTCGTACCGTGGAAGTAATCCTTTCTTCTCTGTCTCCCCTACCTGCAGTGTCCCGGTACCGGTCACCTCATGGTAACAGACCAGACGATACCTGACGTGCCATTCCCCGATGCCAATCTACCTCCCGGCCCCTATTCGTACAGATCCAAACAGTGGGTTTATTCCATTGTGGGGGTTTGTGCGGAGCGGAGTTGGAAGGACTATCGTCTATCGTCTCTGCGGGCCATCAGTAGAAGGTTAGTGGCGCTTGCGTACTCTTGCGCTACCCTCAATCCTGACAGGGTCAGACTGATTTGCATATAGCCATGTCTGAAATGGGGTGGCAGAGTGGGCTAAAGAACGGTGATGGATCAAACCCAGATCTTTTGACTGGGTGTGAGTGTTTGATTTGTTCAGATGCTCCGTCCATCACCACCCCCTTTTGTACCACTTTTGGCCACCATAAGTGTGGCAGGGTATGCTCAGACGTGAGTCCCTTGTTCACTTTGCCACTGGATTCAAGCAAGCCGGGCTGAAGAGGGCTGGTATACCAGAAACTGGTCCTCGGAAGTTTGTTTCTGGTCCAGGGAAGACATGGCTTGGCAGTTCGGGCTGGACTGTTCCCATGAGGTACAGGGTCAGATTGATTTGCATATAGCCATGTCTGAACTGGGGTGGCAGAGTGGGCTAAAGAACGGTGATGTATCAAACCCAGATCTTTTGACTGGGTGTGAGTGTTTAATTGATTCAGATGCTCTGTCCATCACTAGCTCCTTTTGTACCGCTTTTGACCGCCATAAGTGTGGCAGGGTATGCTCAGACGTGAGTCCCTTGCTCACTTTGCCACTGGATTCAAGCAAGCCGGGCTGAAGACGGCTGGAAAGACAGAAACCGGTCCTCGGAAGCTTGTTCCCGGTCCAGGGAAGGCATGGCCTGGCAGTTCGGGCTGGACTGTTCCCATGAGGCACAGGGTCAGACTGATTTGCATATAGCCATGTCTGAACTGGGGTGGCAGAGTGGGCTAAAGAACGGTGATGGATCAACCCCAGATCTTTTGACTGGGTGTGAGTGTTTGATTGGTTCATATGCTCCGTCCATCACCACCCCCTTTTGTACCGCTTTTGTCCGCCATAAGTGTGGCAGGGTATGCTCAGACGTGAGTCCCTTGCTCACTTTGCCACTGGATTCAAGCAAGACGGGGTGAAGACGGCTGGAATGCCAGGAACCGGTCCTCGGAAGCTTGTTTCCCGTCCAGGGAAGACATGGCTTGGCAGTTCGGGCTGGACGGTTCCCATGAGGCACAGGGTCAGACTGATTTGCATATAGCCATGTCTGAACTGGGGTGCCAGAGTGGGCTAAAGAACAGTGATGGATCAAACCCAGATCTTTTGACTGGGTGTGAGTGTTTGATTGTATCAGATGCTCGGTCCATCACCACCCCCTTTTGTACCGCTTTTGTCCGCCATAAGTGTGGCAGGGTATGCTCAGATGTGAGTCCCTTGCTCACTTTGCCACTGGATTCAAGCAAGCCGGGCTGAAGACGGTTGTAATGCCAGAAACCGTTCCTCCGAAGCTTGTTTCCGGTCCAGGGAAGACATGGCTTGGCAGTTCGGGCTGGACTGTTCCCATGAGGCACAGGGTCAGACTGATTTGCATATAGCCACGTCTGAAGTGGGGTGGCAGAGTGGGCTAAAGAACGGTGATGGATCAAACCCAGATCTTTTGACTAGGTGTGAGTGTTTAATTGATTCAGATGCTCCGTCCATCACCACCCCCTTTTGTACCGCTTTTGTCCGCCATAAGTGTGGCAGGGTATGCTCAGACGTGAATCCTTTGCTCACTTTGCCACTGGATTAATGCAAGCCGGGCTGAGACAGCTGGAATGCCAGAAACCGGTCCTCGGAAGCTTGTTTCCAGTCCAGGGAAGACATGGCTTGGCAGTTCGGGTTGGACTGTTCCCATGAGGCACAGGGTCAGACTGATTTGCATATAGCCATGTCTGAACTGGGGTGGCAGAGTGGGCTAAAGAACGGTGATGGATCAAACCCAGAGCTTTTGACTGGGTGTGAGTGTTTGATTGATTCAGATGTTCCGTCCAACACCACCCCCTTTTGTACCGCTTTAATGGATGGCACGAGCATCTCTCCCTTGCTCACTTTGCCACTGGATTCAAGCAAGCCGGGCTGAAGACGGCTGGAATGCCAGAAACCGGTCCTCGGAAGCTTGTTTCCGGTCCAGGGAGGACATGGTTTGGCAGTTCGGGCTGGACTGTTCCCATGAGGCACAGGGTCAGACTGATTTGCATATAGCCATGTCTGAACTGGGGTGGCAGAGTGGGCTAAAGAACGGTGGTGGATCAAACCCAGATTTTTTGACTGGGTCCGAGTGTTTGATTGATTCAGATGCTCCGTCCATCACCACCCCCTTTTGTACCGTTTTTGTCCGCCATAAGTATGGCAGGGTATGCTCAGATGTGAGTCCCTTGCTCACTTTGCCACTGGATTCAAGCAAGCCCGGCTGAAGACGGCTGGAATGCCAGAAACCGGTCCTTGGAAGCTTGCTTCCGGTCCAGGGAAGACATGGCTTGGCAGTTCGGGCTGGACTGTTCCCGTGACTCACAGGGTCAGACTGATTTGCATATAGCCATGTCTGAACTGGGGTGGCAGAGTGGGCTAAAGAACGGTGATGGATCAAACCCAGATCTTTTGACTGGGTGTGAGTGTTTGATTGATTCAGATGCTCCGTCCATCGCCACCCCCTTTTGTACCGCTTTTGTCCGCCATAAGTGTGGCAGGGTATGCTCAGACGTGAGTCCCTTGCTCACTTTGCCACTGGATTCAAGCAAGCAGGGCTGAAGACGGTTGTAATGCCAGAAACCGGTCCTCGGAAGCTTGTTTCCAGTCCAGGGAAGACATGGCTTGGCAGTTCGGGCTGGACTGTTCCCATGAGGCACAGGGTCTGACTGATTTGCATATAGCCATGTCTGAACTGGGGTGGCAGAGTGGGCTAAAGAACGTGATGGATCAAACCCAGATCTTTTGACTGGGTTTGAGTGTTTGATTGGTTCAGATGCTCCGTCCATCACCACCCCCTGTTTTACCGCTTTTGGCCGCCATAAGTGTGGCAGGGTATGCTCAGACGTGAGTCCCTTGCTCACTTTGCCACTGGATTCAAGCAAGCCGGGCTGAAGACGGCTGGAATGCCAGAAACCGGTCCTTGGAAGCTTGCTTCCGGTCCAGGGAAGACATGGCTTGGCAGTTCGGGCTGGACTGTTCCCATGACTCACAGGGTCAGACTGATTTGCATATAGCCATGTCTGAACTGGGGTGGCAGAGTGGGCTAAAGAACGGTGATGGATCAAACCCAGATCTTTTGACTGGGTGTGAGTGTTTGATTGATTCAGATGCTCCGTCCATCGCCACCCCCTTTTGTACCGCTTTTGTCCGCCATAAGTGTGGCAGGGTATGCTCAGACGTGAGTCCCTTGCTCACTTTGCCACTGGATTCAAGCAAGCCGGGCTGAAGACGGTTGTAATGCCAGAAACCGGTCCTCGGAAGCTTGTTTCCGGTCCAGGGAAGACATGGCTTGGCAGTTCGGGCTGGACTGTTCCCATGAGGCACAGGGTCTGACTGATTTGCATATAGCCATGTCTGAACTGGGGTGGCAGAGTGGGCTAAAGAACGGTGATGGATCAAACCCAGATCTTTTGACTAGGTTTGAGTGTTTGATTGGTTCAGATGCTCCGTCCATCACCACCCCCTGTTTTACCGCTTTTGGCCTCCATAAGTGTGGCAGGGTATGCTCAGACCTGAGTCCCTTGCTCACTTTGCCACTGGATTCAAGCAAGACGGGGTGAAGACGGCTGGAATGCCAGGAACCGGTCCTCGGAAGCTTGTTTCCCGTCCAGGGAAGACATGGCTTGGCAGTTCGGGCTGGACTGTTCCCATGAGGCACAGGGTCAGACTGATTTGCATATAGCCATGTCTGAACTGGGGTGCCAGAGTGGGCTAAAGAACAGTGATGGATCAAACCTAGATCTTTTGACTGGGTGTGAGTGTTTGATTGTATCAGATGCTCGGTCCATCACCACCCCCTTTTGTACCGCTTTTGTCCGCCATAAGTGTGGCAGGGTATGCTCAGATGTGAGTCCCTTGCTCACTTTGCCACTGGATTCAAGCAAGCCGGGCTGAAGACGGTTGTAATGCCAGAAACCGGTCCTCGGAAGCTTGTTTCCGGTCCAGGGAAGACATGGCTTGGCAGTTCGGGCTGGACTGTTCCCATGAGGCACAGGGTCAGACTGATTTGCATATAGCCACGTCTGAAGTGGGGTGGCAGAGTGGGCTAAAGAACGGTGATGGATCAAACCCAGATCTTTTGACTAGGTGTGAGTGTTTAATTGATTCAGATGCTCCGTCCATCACCACCCCCTTTTGTACCGCTTTTGTCCGCCATAAGTGTGGCAGGGTATGCTCAGACGTGAATCTTTTGCTCACTTTGCCACTGGATTAATGCAAGCCGGGCTGAAGACAGCTGGAATGCCAGAAACCGGTCCTCGGAAGCTTGTTTCCGGTCCAGGGAAGACATGGCTTGGCAGTTCGGGCTGGACTGTTCCCATGAGGCACAGGGTCAGACTGATTTGCATATAGCCATGTCTGAACTGGGGTGGCAGAGTGGGCTAAAGAACGGTGATGGATCAAACCCAGAGCTTTTGACTGGGTGTGAGTGTTTGATTGATTCAGATGTTCCGTCCAACACCACCCCCTTTTGTACCGCTTTAATGGATGGCACGAGCATCTCTCCCTTGCTCACTTTGCCACTGGATTCAAGCAAGCCGGCCTGAAGACGGCTGGAATGCCAGAAACCGGTCCTCGGAAGCTTGTTTCCGGTCCAGGGAGGACATGGCTTGGCAGTTCGGGCTGGACTGTTGCCATGAGGCACAGGGTCAGACTGATTTGCATATAGCCATGTCTGAACTGGGGTGGCAGAGTGGGCTAAAGAACGGTGGTGGATCAAACCCAGATTTTTTGACTGGGTCCGAGTGTTTGATTGATTCAGATGCTCCGTCCATCACCACCCCCTTTTGTACCGTTTTTGGCCGCCATAAGTTTGGCAGGGTATGCTCAGACGTGAGTCCCTTGCTCACTTTGCCACTGGATTCAAGCAAGCCGGGCTGAAGACGGCTGGAATGCCAGAAACCGGTCCTTGGAAGCTTGCTTCCGGTCCAGGGAAGACATGGCTTGGCAGTTCGGGCTGGACTGTTCCCATGACTCACAGGGTCAGACTGATTTGCATATAGCCATGTCTGAACTGGGGTGGCAGAGTGGGCTAAAGAACGGTGATGGATCAAACCCAGATCTTTTGACTGGGTGTGAGTGTTTGATTGATTCAGATGCTCCGTCCATCGCCACCCCCTTTTGTACCGCTTTTGTCCGCCATAAGTGTGGCAGGGTATGCTCAGACGTGAGTCCCTTGCTCACTTTACCACTGGATTCAAGCAAGCCGGGCTGAAGACGGTTGTAATGCCAGAAACCGGTCCTCGGAAGCTTGTTTCCGGTCCAGGGAAGACATGGCTTGGCAGTTCGGGCTGGACTGTTCCCATGAGGCACAGGGTCTGACTGATTTGCATATAGCCATGTCTGAACTGGGGTGGCAGAGTGGGCTAAAGAACGGTGATGGATCAAACCCAGATCTTTTGACTAGGTGTGAGTGTTTGATTGATTCAGATGCTCCGTCCATCACCACCCCCTTTTGTACCGCTTTTGTCCGCCATAAGTGTGGCAGGGTATGCTCAGACGTGAATCCTTTGCTCACTTTGCCACTGGATTCATGCAATCTGGGCTGAAGACAGATGGAATGCCAGAAACCGGTCCTCGGAAGCTTGTTTCCGGTCCAGGGAAGACATGGCTTGGCAGTTCGGGCTGGACTGTTCCCATGAGGCACAGGGTCAGACTGATTTGCATATAGCCATGTCTGAACTGGGGTGGCAGAGTGGGCTAAAGAACGGTGATGGATCAAACCCAGATCTTTTGACTGGGTGTGAGTGTTTGATTGGTTCAGATGCTCCGTCCATCACCACCCCCTTTTGTACCATACTATAATGGACTGCACCAGCATCTCTCAGCAGGTCTGCTATACCTCATTTGACAGTACCAGCACCTCTCAGCAGGGCTGCTATACTTGAATGTACGGTACCATTATCTCTCAGCAGGGCTGCTCTACTTAAATGGACGGTACCAGCATCTCTCAGCAGGGCTGCTATACTTCAATGGACAGTATCAGCATCTCTCAGCAGGGCTGCTATACTTGAATGTACGGTACCATCATCTCTCAGCAGGGCTGCTATACTTAAATGGACGGTACCAGCATCTCTCAGCAGGGCTGCTATACTTCAATAAACAGCACCAGCATCTCTCAGCAGGGCTGCTATACTTGAATGTACGGTACCATCATCTCTCAGCAGGGCTGCTATACTTAAATGGACGGTACCAGCATCTCTCAGCAGGGCTGCTATACTTAAATGGACGGTACCAGCATCTCTCAGCAGGGCTGCTATACTTGAATGTACGGTACCATCATCTCTCAGCAGGGCTGCTATACTTAAATGGACGGTACCAGCATCTCTCAGCAGGGTTGCTATACTTCAATGGACAGTATCAGCATCTCTCAGCAGGGCTGCTATACTTGAATGTACGGTATCATCATCTCTCAGCAGGGCTGCTATACTTAAATGGACGGTACCAGCATCTCTCAGCAGGGCTGCTATACTTGAATGTACGGTACCATCATCTCTCAGCAGGGCTGCTATACTTAAATGGACGGTACCAGCATCTCTCAGCAGGGCTGCTATACTTCAATAAACAGCACCAGCATCTCTCAGCAGGGCTGCTATACTTGAATGTACGGTACCATCATCTCTCAGCAGGGCTGCTATACTTAAATGGACGGTACCAGCATCTCTCAGCAGGGCTGCTATACTTAAATGGACGGTACCAGCATCTCTCAGCAGGGCTGCTATACTTGAATGTACGGTACCATCATCTCTCAGCAGGGCTGCTATACTTAAATGGACGGTACCAGCATCTCTCAGCAGGGTTGCTATACTTCAATGGACAGTATCAGCATCTCTCAGCAGGGCTGCTATACTTCAATGTACGGCACCAGCATCACTCAGCAGGGCTGCCATACTTCAATGGACAGTACCAGCATCTCTCAGCAGGGCTGCTATACTTCAATGTACGGCACCAGCATCACTCAGCAGGGCTGCCATACTTCAATGGAGGGGGTTATAAAAACAATATAGACACCCCGAACAGCAACAAATCCATAGCTGGGTTTCCCTGGTCCACAGCTGTTTCTTGTTCATTGAAGCTGTGGTAAGGCTCTGTCGGAGCCTCTCTAATTATTTAGGCTGAGCCTTTATTTTGTGCCCAAGCACCTCAGTGGAATGTAAAAAGAAATGATGTACCGCAGTTCGGGGTATAATGCAGATTCTCAGGGAGTTTTTGCTCAATACATTTTTCGCAGCACAAATGAGTTGTATCTAACACTTACCAGTTCACTGTTGAACATGCACATTTCAAAACTGAATGAATTTTCGATTTACTAATCTTTGGTGACAAAAAAACACCCCCTCAATTCGCAGGGCGCTGACTCTATAGAGCGGCAGAGTTTCAGCCCCAAGTCACAGAGTATATTTGTAAATGAAAACAGTGCAAAATGCCAACCCTCGTGACAAGATACCGGGCCCTCAGGTATGAAGCTAATTTACAGTCAGTACGGCTCTGATTCGTCAAGTTGGAGCCTTTACTACCACAAAATGACATTCTTTAATTCACCAAACCCAATGTGTGATTTGGTAAGAACTTACAGAATCACAATTTGGGTTTGGGATGAATACGGATTCAGTATTTGGAAGGGGTATGTTAAGGACATTTCTTCCAGATACCAAAAATGTAAGGTATAAATTAATGTTTTGTGACCGAAATAAGTCGCAAAACATTCATATTTTACCACCTTCTGTAAGCAGGTGGTAAGCCAATTTCCAAATTGAAAGGGGTCCTCTTGACACCCTTCCCCTTTGAGAATGTTCCCAAAAACGTTTTTATGAGGAGGCAGTAGCCCACAAAACCACTACACTGTTGATGCTGTTTTTGTGTTTGTATGCCCTTTTGGTGTTATTTTTTTTTTCCCCATCTTCGGTTGGGAGTCTTCGTCAAAGCGCCGGGATACTCCAGTGGAGTGGCCGTGCGCTATAGAAGTGTACAAATAACATAACATAACATAACACTATGATAAAAAAAAGAAGAGGTGTGACGCAGCCGCCAGGGTGCCTGACTCCCGACTATGGGGTTAACGGTTCGATCCCTGGTGCCGGCGGCAGGTTAGCCAAGGACCATGTGACTCTGGGCAGTAGCTTACTTAGGGCCCGATGTAGGAGCCCTAATACCGGTTGGAAACGGCCAATTTCGGCCGTTTCCGACCGGTATTAGGGTTTTCTAGGGCCGGATGTAGGTCGGTCAGTAACGGCCGAAAATCGGTATTTTCGGCCGTTACCGACCGAGATTCACAAAATGGTATGTAGGGCCACATATTTTACAGATTCTGTAAATTTACCGATCGGTAAATTTACCGAATCTGTAAAATACCGAATCGGTATTTTTACCGATTCGGTAACAATGAGATGTTGGTGGGACTCTTCTGAGTCCCACAAGCCTTACAGAATCGGTATTTTACCATGAAATCCAACTTCATGGTAAAATACCGATTCCGGTGTGCATGCACATGTGTGCATGCACACCTGTGCCATATGACAGGCAGACCTGCCCTTAGGGCAGGTATGCCTGCCAGATGCCCCCCAAATCATTTTTGGGGGTGCTAGAGGGTGTCAAAGTGACACCCCCTGCACCCTTGTCAAAATCTGTATTTACCGATTCGGTAAATACAGACCGGTAATGCCCCATTCATTCCTATGGGCTTCAAAGCCCATAGGAATGAATGGGGCATTACCGGTCGGTATTTACCGAATCGGTAAATACAGATATTTACCGATTCGGTAAAAGGAACATCTGGATGTTCCTACATATCCACCCCTAAGATTTACCGATTTTTAATTACCGAATCGGTAGAATTCGGTAATTAAAATTCGGTAAATCTATTTTACCTACATCTGGGCCCTAATGTAGGACCATGCTTTACAGAATCGGTATTTTACCGAATCTGTATTTACAGATTCGGTAAAATTACCGAATCGGTAAATACAGACTCGGTTAAAATACCGATTCTGTAAAAGCAGATTCGGTATTTTACCACCCAATCCAATTGGGTGGTAAAATACCGAATCCAGGTGTGCATGCACACCTGTGCAATGTGACACACAGACATGCCCTTAGGGCATGTCTGTGTGCCACCTGGCACACAAGTCCGATATTGGGGTGCCAGAGGGTGTCAAAGTGACACCCTCTGCACCCTTGCAAAAATCAGATTTTACCGAATCGGTATTCACCATTGATTCCTATGGGCTTCAAGGCCCATAGGAATCAATGGGGGATACCGATTCTGAAATACCTACATGTGCCCCCTTCTATTTTACCACTTCTTAAATACCGAATCGGTAAAATTCGGTATTTTAGAAGTGGTAAAATAGAATTACCTACATCTAGCCCTTAATCTTCCTGACAGCCCCCTGCGCCGGGACACCACTTTGTAGGTAGCTGTGCGCTTTACAAATACTGGTGTTTCATTTACATGCACCATAACACAGCAATCTGATATACAAGCACCTTGATAATAATAATGTATAAGGAACTCAACCCGGCCTCAACAACCAGTTTGAGTAGCTGTCTATGGCCCCCAAATCTCAGCATATTTCGCTGCACATTTATACATCATTTTTCTGCTGCCGCACAATAGTCTGTGCCATGGTACCAATCTGCCAGGGGGAGGGAAACTCTCTACCAGCAATGGGCTATACATCTTTTGGCAATCAGTTGACCCAAGATCGGCCTGCCACCTCTGACGCCTCGAGTCAGCCCATCCCTCCATTAGTCCCAACAGCAAAATTTGGGGTCCAGCCCTCTGGGGGCGTCCAGGACTTCTGCCAGAGCATAATGTATTGTTTGTCAGTATACCGGTATCAGTGCCGGGATACCCTCACGGGTGACAAGCAGTGATCTACAAATCCACATGACATCACAAGGGGACAGGCCCATGTGATAGAATATATCCTCCTACAGTGAGTAGACTCCAGCCTATGGAGGCTATCGTAGACACTTTAGAATGAATGAAACTGTAGACATCATCATCTACTTCTCCCAGGCCCCAGCCTGATGAGGCTTTAAGGTCCATGAGCGGGTCCGAAACATTCAATATTAGAGTCCTATAGAGCCTAGAGATCCCCTTACATCCCAGCGGCTCCTTAATCAGCTTTATTTCAAGAGGGTTGTTGTCCGGGACTCCTTCCAAGTTCAGATGTTCCTCACCAAGGCGTGGTGGAGCTGCAAGTACCTGTAGAACTAGGACTTGTGAAGCTGAAAGTCGTTCACCAACTGTTGAAAGTCCAGACCTCCCTCAGATAAGATGTGCCAATCAAGTCCCAGGCATCAATACACCATCAGCTGCATGATGTGTTTTAGTCCAATAGGGATCTTGATTAGCGATTTTTATGCAGCCCGTTGATATAGTTCAGGGTGTCTCACCAACACAGGATTGTGTGTCTTTTGACCTGGTGACCTGTGTCTTGTGACCTGGTGGAGCACATGGGAGGGTGTCTGGAGGACCTCCTTATAACAAAGGCAGAATCCTTGGCTTTCCAATGGTGTCCAGTGCCATACTGAATGCAGAGCCATGTCGGTCTCCAAAAAACAGTCCCCAATATGGACCAATTGGGTTGCCCAATAGTATGATCCAATGTCTGGGACCCTTACTCTGCGTTTATACATGGGTTGGATACATTTTTATAGACAATTTGGAGAGAGATTCCTGGCCCACAAATATTTTGTAAGCTTGGCTTGTACCTTGATAAAGAAGGTAGGTTGGAGGAGACTGAAGGGATAGATTTGCAGAATATATTAGAATCTAGGAAGGGCGACCATCTTATAAATCGCTGCTCTACCCACTATGGACCATTATCACAAGGACCAGGCTCCAAGTCTTTCTAGGCCTGGCATATCAAAGGAGCAAATTTCAATTCCCGAGCCTCACGCTGGTGGCATGATGTGTAGCCCCAGGCACTAAAAGTGTGTTGGGGCTCCAAGGAGGCAGAAGAGGGAGACCTGTTGAGGGAGGGGGCATGCTACGGGTAAGCATGTGGCTTTTGGCAAACTATCTTTAATCCTGAGGTGTCTCCATAGACATGGAGCATCTGAATCAACGTACAAAAAAAGACTTGTAGATGTTGGAGGAAGATCCGTAAATCTCTGCATATAAATCAATCCTGTGTGTTCCTGCCCATTAGTCAGCAAAACCCTGCAGCTTGGTCATCATATTGGATTCCTTTTCTAAGGACTCTACAATCAGGGTATGCATAGTGTCCAACTGGCCCCTTCCAGCATTCCCTCCAACACCAAGAATGTGCCCAGACAATCCAAGCAGGTCCCTGCGACAGCAAAAGGGAAGGATTTGTGCAGCAGAATTGCTCCTCTCCTGGAACCTCCAGCTAACCCAGCAGGATGGACTATGCTGTAGGCGTATTGACATGCAAATCTGCAGTTAGTTCCCATTAAATGTGTCTTTTGTAAGAGCAGCATGTTAAGGTTATGACGTCTAATACAGGACATTCCCACTCCCCTCTTGATGTTTTCCAGAAGTCCATTAACCTTCCAGGTTATCATTTTATAATAGGGCTGTGTGGCGCTGACTCATGTTGAATTTAAACTTCCACAACTAAATAATCCCCCCAATTTACCCACTCCCTGCACATACTACCTAGAAGCAGCTCTCAAACTTCTAAGGACTCACCCTCCCACCCCTAGTAACCTCCAACTAACTCTTCTGTCCCTAAATTAAACCTATGTTGGTGATCACCCCTACTGTTAGGATATGGCTTGGCAGTTCAGACTGGACTGTTCCCATGAGGCACAGGGTCAAGGCTGATTTGCATATGGCCATGTCTGAACTGGGGTGGTGTGGAGTGCAAAAAAACAATGGATTTAGGCCCAGATCTCTGTACTGGGGTGAATGTATGACATTGTTCCGCATTCTGTCCATCAACTGTTGTTTTTGCGTTAGGATATGAGGCCATGTAACGTTATATAGAGTAGGCTGTCCACCCACTCATCATTCCCCGTTTGGAGGCATCTCTAGTAACACAGCCCGACCCATGTCCGTGGAGACTTGTCCCACATCTATGGTCCCTCCGTCTAGGTGGCCCAACACCCCCATGCCCTCCGTCTTCTGCAGAAGTCGCTCCTCCTCTCCCTCCACCTCGCCAACTTCCTCCTCCTCCCTCCTCTTGTCTCCGATGAGAGAGTGCATCTCCAGTCAATATTGGACGCTGCTCAACCAACTCCATAAATCGATACGGGCATTCGAATGTCAGTGCCTTCCCCTGAAATATAACCTTTCGTTTCACTCTGTACAGAAGCGTATACTGCACTTCTAGTGCCCTTACGTTTCTTTTTCACTTGGTCAAAAGTTCTCCTTTGCTGTTGCACTATTCTCATATAGGGAAGACGAGAGTCTTTTGGGATTCCAATCAGATTTCACTCAGTCCTCTCCATTTGCATGATCAAGTCTCAATCAGCAAAATATAGAAAGCTGACAGTTAATGGGCGGGTGAGGCACCTGGTGGAGGTTTCTGAAGAAGTGTCCAGTGTGCCCCCTCTATCAGGAAACAGGAGGATAACGGGTCAGCCATCAGAAAGGTCTGCAGCCAGCTCTCCAAAGCATTCTCAAAGTGTGGTCTTCAATAAATCAAAGGTTATTTCTCTGTGAGAGGCCTCCTGCGTCTTCCACTCTGGCAGCCATTTCACATGTAGAACTCTGCAATGTGTTCATCGTATGCCATACATCTTTTTATTTAAAAAACTCTTTTTATTAAACATGCTCATCTTATAGCACATAATCTGAACATACTTAGCGGGTACATAAACACAATATAGTATTAATAATAGATCATAGTATTGCCTCGCGCCTTCTTGAGACATACAAAGAACAGCTCAAACCCATTGGGCATGGCAGCGGGAACCTCACCATCCACATTCACCCAGGTAGGGGGTATCAGCACCGAAGATATTGGCCAAATGATGTCCCCAAGTGGCTCCAGACAGGGGCCGTACACTCTCCCATTTCTTGGGGCATCCTGTGCTGGGGTAGACTGCTTCGTTTGCCCTCTGGCAGCAGTCTAAATCCTTTCCCACTCTCCCCCCGACGGCAGGAGCAGAGCCCCCCACCATCTTGCAATGTTGCGTTTGGCCACTCCTGCCCACAGCGCCAACCACAGTCTGGTGTACTTGGGCCAGTCCTCCTCAACCTGTATCATAAGAAGCAGCCAATTATCATCCATTGGCACCTTATCTGATAGGGCTCTATACATCACAGTGGTCACCCCTGCCTAAACCTTTGAATCACTGTGCACTACCATAGAATATGCAAGTAGGTGGTAGCCTATCTGCGTGCACCCTCTCGCGCATTATGGCATGCCCACAGCCCCTATTTTACACAGCAGGGAATGTGGGTAATACGCATGGTGTTAAACCTTGAATTGTACCAGCTGAATTTCAGCTCTCATTGCTGTGTCCCGCGCGGAGTTGTGTGGCTGGTGCATAAGACCTAGCCGCATTCTCGGCTAGAAACCATAAGTCCTGCTGACACAGTAGAAGTCTGTGACGCTGGTCTGCCGCCCCCTTCCTCTGCCACTATTGTCTCAAGGGGGAGAATGTCTTGCTCAATGGATCTACATTCTATCACTGCCTCCCTCTTTTTCCCCCCGATCAGGCCCTGGGTACGTCCACTGATCACTGCTTTAAAGGCATCCCATAGGGTACCCAAGGAAGCCACCGAGCCCTGGTTTTCTTGAAAGTATAGTTCGGCCGCTATGCGTAGCTTGTCTTTTATTTCACTCTCTCGCAGATACCATGGGTCAAGTCTGGGGAAGGCAGCAGTATTCACAGTGGGGCCCATGATTCTAACACCCACAGAGGAGTGATCTGATATACCTCGTGGATAGTGCCTAGCGCCTACAAAGTTGCCGACCTGAGTGTGGTGCAGGAAAAGGTTGTCAAGGCGTGAGAGGGACCGGAGGGGGCAGAGTAGAAGGTGTACTCTTTCAGGTGGGGATTGTGGGTACTCCACAGGTCTACCACCCTTATCGCCTACACGAAGTCCAGGAGAGCCCCCCATATGCACGACTGTTCGCTGCCCCAGTCTGTCCAGATCAAGACCCTTCACAGTGTTCACCCCCCACGCCTCCAACAGCAAGATCCTAGCAGGTAGCTTCAAGAAGAGGGCAACGAGTCTTGGTAGGACCGAGGCATGTAGTCAGGATAGAATGTACAAGGAACACAGATTCAGGGGGCAGCCCTCCCAGGTACATGTAAGGGCTACATAACATCATTGAGCATCGCAGCACACCTTGGTCACCGTTATCGTCAGAGAGTTCTTGACTAGGATGCCCATGCCCCAGGAGTCTGATGAGTAACCAGTGTGAGCCAAGAGTTTATAACAGAAGCGATCTAAAGCCTTAGAGTGGTTATGCTTAAGGTGTGTCTCCTGTATCAGGACAGGGGCTTTTAATGCATTGTAAGACCAAGGTGCATTTAATGTTGTTACCCAGCCCATTTGCATTCCACGTCGACACAACTATATAATTATGCTGCTTCCTTATCCCAGGCATGTGCATTTTGTCTGATTTTCCCTTTGCTTTGTCCCTGTGGGTAATGTCATCCTACCTACTACAGTTAACCTATGTCGATGATGAGCAAAACAATTCAACACTACAACATAATCAGCTGGGGGCGGGGCTCAGGACATAAAATGGCTACCCGGAAGCGCAGCGGTAGAGCGCAGCGGGAGCGCCATCTCCGCGCCGAAGCCGCGCCTAAGGGGTGCCAGTCTGCGCCAGTCCGCGCTGGGACCGTGCTGCATGCCAGTCTCTCTGGCCACCACTGTCCCCAACACACATCAAAGGTACTGTCTTACTCGCGATTACAGCTCCTGAGTATAGGAAATACATTACGTGATAAGAATTGCTCTCACTTTGACTTTGGGTCATTGTACAATTACGCTTACATTGCCTGCCCAAATTGCGCGCTTACGACCACATCATCCCTTTTCAAACACCTTTGTACCCCATCTCCCGGAGACGAAAGCGTTAAACATATAAGCTGCGTACTCATAAATACACGCTCCCTCATAAAACATAGGTACGATGTCGCAGAATTAATAACCAGTCAAAATATTGACGTTATGTTTGTTACCGAGACCTGGGCAGATCTTGCATCTGGCCCAGATTTTAACATTGCCACTCCAGATGGCTATCAGGTAACAAGACTAGACAGATCATCAGGGAAAAGAGGGGGGGGGACTAGCCATTATACACCGAGACAAGCTTGCCATAAAAACTGAACCCCTTGATTATAACTTCGCGGAAGCCCTTGCTTTTACGATCTCTGTCTCCCCTATACAAACTTTCAAAGGAACCCTCCTCTATCGACCACCCACTTCACGCATACTCTTTCTGAATTCTCTCATTCATTTATTAGAGCCAGTACCTGCCAACCAGGACTATACTATACTGGGAGATTTTAATTTTAATTTGGAGAATGATAATGATAAGGACTCGCACACTCTAATCTCTGACTTCCTGGCGGCAGGCTTAGAACAACAGGTTAATATGGCAACTCACCAAGCAGGACACACTTTAGATGGCTTATTTACTAATAACGCTCATATAACATTCTCTACAGTGCTCCCACTCACGTGGACGGATCACTTAGCTGTTAAATTTACAATCTCAGCTAAGTATTCTAAGAACTCCTCCACCGGCACTTGCCCTCCGATCCTAAGTCGAGATTGGAAAAATATTGATGTCACCCCTCTACACAATACCTTGGAATCCACGATACCTGAAGAACTATCCGCTCCTCAGGAGGCAGCCCAGAATTACCAACGATGGTTACATATGGCACTTGACCACGTAGCCCCAAATAAAAAAATGCAGCCAAACCGCACCAAACCTTCTGCGGCTTGGTTTTCGGAGTCACTTAGGCTCGAGAGACAACGCTGCAGAAATCTGGAGCGGCGGTGGCGTAGATACTATGATAACTACGACAGAGACACTTATAAGAGTGCCTTGCTTAGCTATAGAAAGCTGCTCACTGCTGAAAAACGCACCTTCTACAGCACACAAATAGAACGTGCTCTTAATTTGAATAAACAATTGTACCAGGTGGTAAAAGATTTAGCCAATCCTCCAGCCCCCCTCCCAATTGAGCCATCCCAAATATTCTGTAACAAGGTGGCAGATTTTTTTCATGCCAAGGTTCTGGATATTTTCGATAACTTTACTAAAATAACGATCACTGACCCTACCATCCCGGAATCCCCCCTTTTGTCTTCAAATCCTAATTTTGAGGTCTTCTCTCCACCCCTGTCCATGGTGGAGCTTATAAATAATGTTAAATCAGGTTCACCACTAGACCCATGTCCTCCACGAATCCTTAAATTAGTACCCAACCTAATAGCCCCAGTACTCAGCAACATCTGTTCCTCCATATTTCAGACAGGTGTTTTTCCCCCTGTCTGGAAAAAAGCAATTGTAACACCTCTTTTAAAAAAACCCGCTCTAAACCCTTTAGAGCCAAAAAACTACCGTCCTATCGCCTCTCTCCCTTACCCTT